>NC_133532.1:73728897-74032033 GCF_048544455.1 Silene latifolia | reverse complement strand
ACCTCCCTATGTGCCGCAGCAGCAACAATCTCAAAATTCTGACTTTGCTTAGTTGAAGAATATGTTGCAAAAGAAGTCCCAAGCTAGAGACGCCGGAATGAAACTTTTAGAGAGCCAAATTGCTCAATTGGCTAGCAAGAGTACCAATCGAGCTCCGGGACACTTACCGACTCAAACTGACCAGAAAGAGACCCTAAATGCCATTACTTTGAGGAGTGGGTCTACCCTGGAGGGGCCTGCCATGGTCGAGGATGACCCTGCAAAAGATGAGGCGAAACCGAGTCAGAATAAAGTTGTAACGAATAATACCAAGAAAATGGCGTCTACCAGGTATATCAGTCGATCGACTGATGTACCCGGTCGATCGACTAAAGTGCGGGTTCTGAGGAGCTTACGGGCTCGTAGACCTCGGTCGATCGACCGAGCAAGGTGGTCGATCGACTGAGGCCGCTGCTGATATTGAGCAATTTTGTCCTCCAATGCCCAATAATTTGAGAGACCACTTATTTCGGGGTACGACTACTCCGAAAGTTTTGGGGCAAGACCCGAGTGCTGATGGGTCCGTCCCGATTCCAAAGTACGACCCAATCTCGATCAATGGTTCATATTTGAGACGGTCTGAAGAGGGGTCAAGCTTCATAAGGAGAAGGTCGTGGACTTCACCCTAAGTCCACGTATGCTTGGCATGCGAGACTTAGAAGAGAGGGCTAAGTTACTTCTTTCAGCCCCTTATCCAGAGAGACTAGTGCCGACAAAGGAACAGGTATCTTTCAATAAATTTGAAAATGTTGTTCGTAGTCTTAACGTACAAGTACCTTTCCTTGAATTAGTGAATCAAGTGCCCGCTTATATGAAGTTCATGAAGCAATTACTGTCCAAAAAGAGGTCACTTGAAACAGTGCATACTATCGCACTCACTAAAGAGTCATGTTCTTATTTGACTCACACTGCACCCCATAAGCTAGAATACCCAGGTAGCTTTTCCGTTCCTTGTAATATAGGTACCTTCTCTATCGAGAAGGCATTATGTGACGTAGGAGCTAGTATTAGCGTCATGCCCTTGAGTCTAGCTAGAAAGTTAAAATTGAATAGGTTTGCAGTTACGAACATGACTGTTCAGATGGCTGATCGCTCTGCGGTCCAGCCTATAAGAGTCCTAGAGGACATCCCTGTGCAAATAGGGAAGTTTTTCTTCCCTGTAGACTTTGTGGTCCGAGATATGCCTGAGGATGCTCACATACCTATCATTCCAGGTAGGCCATTTCTGCACACTGCTGGCGCAGTTATTGATGTTGGTTCTGGGACCCTGACCTTCAAAGTGGGGAAGCATTCTATTGTCTTCGCCCAGCCAGCTAGGAATAAAGACCCCATGTGGCCTGTGACTTGCAATACGGTTTCTGAAAAGAAATCATACTTTGTGCTTCCTGATATGCTTGTCTATATTCCTATTCCTATTATAACACCTCCGCCCAGACTGGGAGCAAGAAGGAGGAAGATTCTGTTGTTTTAGACATTGCAGGAACTGGTTTGGGGAAGGAAGAGACGCGGGTTGCTCCAGCTGTGACGGAGCAAATCGTTTCGAGAGGCGGTCTTGGATGCCTGAGTTATGGCACTTATGAGGAGCTTGAAGATGAGCCTGCCAAAGTGAGACAGTCCGACTTGGACTTTGATGAGCCGGAAGAGGTCATTGATTGGGGAGATGACGAAGCTGTTGATCCGTCAAGCTCTACGGATGTTGAAATTGAGAAAGGTGCAGCTGAGAAGATGAGCACCATTGAGGCTACCTCATGTAGCCAAAAGCCGACCAAGTAGGCCATACCGTGGCCGTTCTTGATCAACTATTAGTTGATCACATGCCTTACAAACATTTTATTGTTTTTTTAAACTCTTTTTTATTGCTTTTGTGTGCGCGAGACTTCACATTTATTTTTCTTGCTTAGGATTTTTAAGTGCTTTAGACTTTGCTTTGGGTATTGCGCAATTTTGGGCACGTATTATTGTGCATTTACATGTTTTTAGACCTCATTAGCTCAAGTAATTGAGCAAATACGAAGAAAGCAGAAGTTACAGCAGCATTTTCGGTCGATCGACTGGTCTGCAGTTTCCAGGAGCTACTGTTCCCTTCACCTTGGTCGATCGACTGAGTGATGTGGTTGATCGACCGCCCTGCACTGCTGTACTTGTTCACGACCTCTCCCCTGCTGTGTTTGGTCGATTTGCGGAATTGAGGGAGTTTTCTACTCCACCATTATCTTCCGTCATTATTTATTTCTTCTATTTTTCTCATTTATGCACATTATACCGCTTCGCTATTGATTTCTCGGTTTTATGCGTGGTATTTGTTTGTCTTTCAGGTACTTATTAGTAGCACTGCTGGCTACTGAAACCTCCTAGCTCACGCTGGTTTGGGGAGGTTTCCTTTTTCTGCGGTTTAAGTCTTGTAAGTTCCCGATTTCCACTTCATGTCATATTTCTTTATTTTCTCGCAAATTCCCGTTTCTCTTTTCTTCATTACATGACTTTGCACAATGGGGACATTGTGCGATTTGGTTTGGGAAAGGGTTTTGCGTCGCATTTCATTTGCTTGCATTCACATTTACATTATTGTCGTGCATTGTTTATTTCATTTCTTATATATACAAAATTCAAAAAATTGAAAAATTTCAAAAATTCAAAAAAAATGCATGTTCATTTCAGCATATAGGTCGAGTCGGAACGGTAGTATATCAATGATGATATTGCAATTTCACCTGTTTATGCCTAGGCCGTGCTAATTGACATGTTATTAGTAGAATCGTATAAGTGCATATCTACGAGTTTTCGTTAAATTATTTGCTGAGCTTGAGACTTGACTTAGAATTTTGGCAAGCTACATCATATTTCTGAGATTTAGAGCTTATAACTGGTGACATCCATGACCAGTTTATCTAGGATGTGAGTAGTACTCCTTATGAGACATGTTACATAAATGTGCATAAATATGAACTTTATCTGCTTAATACCTGTGTGCATTCGGTTTGTGGTTTGTTGACACATGTGGTAGAAGTTTCCCTTTATTCATTTTGCCCATAAGCTCCACACTGCCAAAAATAGCCTTTTTGTCCCATTACTACATCCTACATTTAGCCTGCCCTTGTCAAGCTAGTAGTCTATGTTCTTGGGATTGTTACTTAGTTTTTGGTAGCATTTGCTCTTATTGAGATTTTGTTGGGTAGATGAAAGGAAGGAAAGAAAGAAGTTGAAAAGAAAGAAAAAAAATGAAATGATTCGAAAAAGAAAAAAAGAGTTCTGTACTGTTCAAAGCAGTCGATCGACTACCAATTCTGGTCGATCGACTGAGGATCGAAAGAAAAGAAGAAATCAATTCGCATAAATTCAAAATCCTTATCTTATAGCGATTTTTTCTCCCTTGTTGCATTAGTATCTTATGGGGAGTTGGTTGATTACTGTTATACTGGAGATTGTGAGTTTTGTGCTTGCTATAGCACCGTTTTGATTGTTTATGAGCAAGAAGTTGGATGTTGCCATATGGTTCCGTTTTGGTACTAGCTTGATCACCTGTACCTCCACTTTTCCATAAATGTTTTGCCTCTTCTTACCCATACCTTACATATCCATATATACCTCGGCATGTGTCATGGTCTTTTGTTGGTTGGGATGCATATGTACGGTCATAGAGATTACTTTCATATTATATTGCAGGCATGTTCTTATAGGTCGTAGTTAGGTGAGAGTCTTTACAAAATGAATTCTTTCTATCCTCTTACATATATTTACCTGTGCTTATGTGTGATATGAGCGACCCGCGAGAGTCCAAATTGATAAGTCTCTATAGTTGACGGTTTAGCAGTCTTTTAACGACTTCATAACTCGGTTGCATGATTCATAATTGCTAATTGATTGTTGGTTATTGCATTAAAATGGTTTAGGCAATACAGTTTGCAATTCGCTCTGAGATTGAACTCGTTCCATTAGGTAATTAGATCGAGTCTAGTTCTTGCTTGGGGACAAGCAAGGGTTTGATTTGGGGAAGTTTGATGCGTGTCTTTTATATGATGTTTTACATCCTGTTTTACACGCATTTCAGAGCTCATATTAGTAGTTTATGCTGCTATTCTCCCTATTTCCGTCTACTTTCGTGTTTTTGTACATTATTGCAGAAATATGAAGAATTCAACGGAAATTGAGCTAAATCCATCCCCGAGTATCCTGCATTGCATTTGACGTGAAGTATTCACTTAAGGAACGAGCTTGGTGCGCATTTCAAGGCCCAAAAGACAAATCCACGAGACTATAAAAGTCAAGTACCAGCTAAAGCAGTCGATCGACCACTGCCTTCAGTCGATCGACCAACCTGTGGGTTCCAGAAGCTACTGTACACTGCATCCCAGTCAATCTACCGGTCCCAGCAGTCGATCGACCAAGACGCTACTTCAGACGAGAATTAAAAGATTGGGAAACTTGAAGCCCATGGTATTTAGGTTTTGGAAATAAAAGTTACGTTAGTTTGCTATATAACGTAACCTAGAACATCAGAATAGGGATCGAATTATTATCTAAGTTTTACATTCAGTTTTATCAGTTTTAGAATATCAATAATTAGGGTTCGGAATATTAGTTTGCATCGGATTTTCGTTCGTACTTCTAATCATTCCGTTACAATTCTTCTGCAATTTCGGTATTCCTTTTCTTCTATTTCGGTTCATCTTTATTGCGTTGATAGTATAGAAATTGCTAGTTAGATTCCAAGCCAATTTTGCCGTCTTATGTTATTTATTTATCTTTTCGTATTAATCATGAATTCAGTAGATTTAATAGTCAATCTTATTGTTGTTATCATTCTTAGTATGAGTAGCTAATTTATTCATGCTAGGATGTAGGGGATTATAGTGTAGGCGGCAATAGAATTAATTTGGAATGATATTGCGTGTCAGTCGATCGACTGCCATACCTGGTCGATCGACTGACCACGTGAGGTTTGCCTTCGTTTTAATTGATTTAAATGTTGTATTTAACGAATCGAATGCATGCGACTAGTTGAATGCTTAATATATGACTGACCCTTTAGATCGAAAGATAGGGAAAGTTGTTAGATCACGAATTAAAATGACTAAACTATGCTGAGATCGAAAGATAGGTAAAGTTTAGATTATTAGTCACTTTTCAGGACGAGAGTCAGTATTAGTGATATTAGGGACTTATAGCGAGATCGAAAGATGCTATCTGTTGAGAGTGGACCGAGAGGACCTCTTGTTTTCCCGCCTCATGTGTTTGATTTAGACCGACTTAGTTTACTGCCGCCGAAACTATAATGAACCGACCATCCTAGTACCCTTCTTTATATTTGATTTAATATATTTCTTTAGTTTAATTTTTATTGTTATTAGCTATAGACCAAATCGAATCAGCCCCCATATTTGTTACCTTAGACTAAATTTAGACAACTTTTAATTACATTCACCTCCTTGTGGTTCGACCCTGTTACCACTGGCCTAGGTTAGTTTTAATAGGAATTATAAATATTATTTTTGGTGCTCACAACGACGGGTATCAGTACAGAAGGAAGCTGAGGATGACATGGCAAGGGAAAAGGAAATGGCAAAGGAGACTGGGGTGGGAGCCAAGGATCGATATCAGGCGGTTGAAGAGGAAGAGGAAGCCAGGAAGGTCGTGACACATGATGAGGTGGAGGTAGTTGATGATCAAATGTTCTTCTCAACACCGAAAAAGGTAATAGCTGCTAGTTTATAACTATTCATATCATAAACATTTTTTACTTATGCAATTTATTAAAGTTAGTGAATGTATGTGTACTAATTGATTAAAGCTGACGTGAAGGGCGATTGCAAGGTGGCTTGTCGTCTGTCCTATTTACAAGGGAACCAGAAATAAAGTTGTTGTCAGGTGATACGTGTTCAATTACAAGCGTCTTTAGCAAGTTAAGGTTCATGGTATACCCCTTCGTGACAAATGCAGAAAAGTGGAAGTGTCCCAATTATATAAAGACGCGTATGGGGAAGTAAAAGTACCATTTCCTAATGAGGAGGTCACTTATTTAAAAGAATCCCTAAGCTCTTATGTGCAATGGCCTGACAACCGCATCAATGTTGTCATCCCTGAGGTACCTATATGCAGACGTTAATTATTACTTCTTCTTTAAATATATTAGGGTACGAATATTAACATATCGTAAGTACTTTAATCTTTACATTTGCAGAAGTTAAGCAAAGCCATGATGGCAGCTAAAACAATTACTACTACGTCAACGAAAGTTGTTGCAGTCAAGCCGGCTTATGATTGTTATTATGAATCGTGTGAATATAAGAAAAAAAAATGAAAACTGCTTCGCTGGAGGCTTTGCACAACCCGGCTGTAAAGAGGTCACCTAGAGGGGACGTAGTCATGATTAACATTGAAAAGGAAATTATGGGCTCAACTGATATAGCCGTACTGGACCCGAAGCAACTGATAGAATTTGTCGACCTTGACAGTTTAGATGTTGTTCACATTTTGATTTGGATCAAGTAAGTTTTATTAATAAAACTATTTAGTCATTTCCATTTACGAATAATGATGTTTGTTTAAAGTATCAATTACAATAACAATCTTCGTTCCAAGTGGCATAATAGGTACCTCAATAATCAGTTCACTGAGCTGAAGGTCCTAATTCACACCTACGGATTTTTGAGTCGTAAGCCATTCTCTGTGCACAGAATTTAATACGAAGAACAAATCAATAGTATTGCTCGTCGGTTGATGTCGTCCAAAAACTATGGCTTGCCTCCTACAATGAGAATATGTATGTATAGTACGTGATTATTGTAATGAATCACGTTCTATAAATTTATTATTAACATGCTTAAATGCGTGTAAATGAACTAACAGTTTAATGTCCCAAATTGAATAGGAAGCATTGGGTGCTACTGGTAGTCCAAGTGGAAACAAAAACAGTGTACTGGATTGACTCTCCCGAAAGCAAACCCTCTGACAGTTGTGTAAGGATGATAACTGAGTAAGTTTACAACCCTTAATAATGTCATTTGTTATTGTATGACTTGAGCCATATATATGCAAATAATAATGGCATGTGTGTATATTTATGAATTAGTATTTTTGAAGCAAAAAAAATATTATGTCCACTTGGGAAATATGAAAGCAACAATGTTCCCAATTTTATCACGCCATTAGTAAGTGTATTCTTAATAGTTACTCGTATCATTTAAATAATATTTATGCGAGAAGTTGATTATCTAATTCGGCTGATTTGTGTGTGATTTATATAATAGTCTCTTAAAGCAGCAGACGACAAACAATGCGCCTTTTACGCTTGTCAGTCCATGTGGAAGGTTTTCGACGGAAAACTTTCTACCATTCCGATACGGGTTAGTGTGATTTAAAAACTATTTCAGACGTAAATTGAGTTCAATTCTGTATACTTCCATGTATTATATCTATTTTGATTATGTATATTTTGAATTGTAGTTTCCACTAATACTCAACAAAGCCCTAGAACATTCGCCAGAGAACATCAACCAGATGAGAAATATATGGGCCAGTTATGTTGTTTCATTAGCGGAGTCTCAATAGTTTGCTCATGCTTTATGTACGTGCGCGCGCGCGTGTGTGAGTGTGTGTGTGTGTGTGTGTGTGTGTGTGTGTGTGTGTGTGTGTGTGTGTGTGTGTGTGTGTGTGTGTGTGTGTGTGTGTGTGTGTGTAGAGCCATTGTGTATTGGCTTCTTTTGTTTTTTTGAGGAAGTTGTGTTTTGGCTTTCGATCATCCTGTTTGTACTGTTTTGAAACTGGGTTTAATTGATCACGGGGTGTAATATTTTGATGCAGGATTGAATTTTTGCGAAGCACGAATCTTTGAATGCTATTTTCAAAGAAGTTGAAAAATAGCTTTCAAAGAACTCTAAAACGCTTTTGAAAAAATAGCATTTCAAAGAAATTTGCTAGAACAAGCTAAAATCATTTTTTTAAAAATAAAAATAATTAAAAACGATAACCGTTAAAAACAACCTGTTGCAAACAATTATTTGACAACGGTTTTATTTAGATAAATAACTGTTGACATCTTTTCCCTCCCATTCAAACCGCCAAAAATATAAGATAACGAACGATAACTGTTGTCGAATTCAAAACTTTTACAACGGTTTATTTCAGAAGAACCGTTGTCAAAGTTTCATCAATAAAAATAGATAACGGTTAAATACCGCCTTGTCAATTGATAAACATAACAACGGTTTAGCACGCAATAAAACCGTTGTTAAATTTTGACATTTAATTAAATAAAATAACGAAATGAACCGTTATCATATATAATATTTAACAATGGTTTTGGAAACACTAAACCGTTGTCAATAGTAAACTAGGACAACGGGTTTGAAACCGTTATTAATATTTAATAAAGGTTTCTTAGAAGTATACCCGTTGCTAAAAACATATGTAACAATAGTTTTATAATGGTTCTTGAGTTGTGATAACGGTATTATAGATCCGTTATTGATGTTATATAACGGTCGCCTGTTTATATACAACTGTGGTATATATTTAACAACAGTCGTTGCAATAACGGTTCCGTGTTTCTATTTAATAACGGTAATTGCATTATCTGACCGTTATTGAAGGTCTTATTTGGCGTTGTGAGGGGCAAGACGTAATAATTCGGTTCAACCTTTACATAGCCCTTAGATCATTAAACTTCTCACAATTTTGAGTAATGATTTGTTCTTTGTTATTTACTTCATACCTCTTAATATTGTACAAAAAAAAAGAAATAAGGGACTTTGGATTGGATTGTGGAGAGTAAATATTAAGGGTTAATGTTAGAGGTTCACTCAATTTTCTCACTGATTTTAGGAAGAATACAACTAATTTAGGATAAAATAAGGGTACTCTTGAAATGGGAGTAATAATTAAAGAATTAATATATTTATTTTGGTGCTATTTAAAGAGGTAATATATAAACCATAAAATGAGAATAAATTTGATACTTAGGGGTAGATCTAGCAAACGAGTCACTCACGTCAGGTCAGTTCGGACCGGGTCAATTTCGGGTTTGCAGATTTCGGGTCGGGTAGGGTCGAGTCGGGCCGGGTTGTTTGGAGTTAGGATTATTTTTGGGTCAACTATTATCAAATTATTTATTGCTAACAATCAGTTTGTAACAATAAATATTCGGGTCAATTAATACTAGTACAGGTCAATTTGAGTTCGGATTAAGTTCAAGTTTTGAGTTCAGATGTCGAGTCGGAGTATTTGGGTTAGGTTAATTTTGCCAAATCTACTTAGGGATGATAGTGAATAGTTGAAACTTTATGATATATGAAAGAAGATTTATAACCTCCGTAAAGAAAATTAATGCTCTCTATTGCTTATTTCTGTAAGGTTTATGAAAGATTGATTGTATTGATTGAATTACAATGGCTACAAACATGTCCTTATCCACTAATACAATATACATTGAAGCACAAGAAAACTATCTAGGAATATTTACCTTAAACCTAATTAAATAAACTAAGGTGATTATAAAAGATGGAAACTATATGAACAATATTACATAACGAAATATGGAAAACTATTTTACATAAATATTCCTAACACCCCCCACAAGACGGACGAACAAAAGGAGAGACCGATCTTGGAAAGCAAAGAAGCAAAGCGAGTTGACGAAAGCAGTTTAGTGAGGACATTAGCAAGCTAATCATCAGCTGAAATATGTTGAACACGAAGCTCAGCTTGATGGACTTGTTCACGAACAAAGTGAAAGGCAAGAGCTAAATGTTTCATCCCAAAATGGAACACTAGGTTGGCAGAATAATGAGTAGCACTTAGGTTATCACAGTAGATAACCGGTGGAACAGAAAATGAAACCCGAAGTTCAGTTAGAAGCGAGCGAAACCATGTTAGTTTAGCACATGTGGTGGCAACAGCCCAAAATTCGGCCTCAGTGGATGAACAAGCTAAGGCTCATTTATTTTTTGAGGCCCAAGAGATAGCATTACCTACCAAGTAAGTGATGTAGCCAGTGGATGAGACATAGGAATCACGGTCCTCAGCCCAATCGGCATCACAGTAAGCATGAAGGCGAGATGTCGAGGAACGATAAAGCTGGAGGCCAACATGGGACGTACTATTTAAGTAGTGTAGTAGCCGTTTGAGAGCACTCCAATGAAGCTCAGTTGGGTGTTGCATAAACTGGGCAAGTTTGTTAACCGAGAACGCAATATTGGGACGAGTAAAAGAAAGATATTGAAGACTTCCCAAAATAGCGCGGTAACTGGTGACATTCGAAAAGGAAGGACTCCCATCGCAGTGTAGGGGAGGGTGTACAGCTAATAGTGTGTTATCTAGTTTTGACTCATGCATATTGTGATTGTGCAATAAATCATGGATGTATTTTGATTGTGTCCAAAGAAGACCATGAGGGTTGTGGGTGACTTCAACATCTAGGAAATACGACAAAGTGCCTAAATCTTTTAGTGCAAAACGTGCAACAAGAGACGTGATGAAGGAAGACACATGACGCAGGTGTGAGCCGATGACAATGATGTCATCGACATACACGAGTAAGTACAGGGTGTACGACGGTGTCGTATATATAAAAATAAGGATGGATCAGCGAGTGAGGCCGTGAAGACAAGACCAAATAAGTGTTGCTTCAGTGTTGTGTACCAGGCAAGTGGAGCCTGTTTGAGACCGTACATAGCTTTATTAAGCTTACATACATATGTGGGGTGTTCGGGATTAGTGAAATCCGGTGGTTGTGACATGTAAACTTCATCAGAGAGAGCACCTTGCAAGAATGCATTATTAATGTCGAGTTGGCGTAAACACCAACCCTTGGTAAGTGCAAAAGACAGTAAAATATGTACCGTGGCAGGTTTTATAATAGGACTAAAAGTCTTAGAATAATCAACACCGGCATGTTGTAAGAAATCTTTGTTGGGAACCAGGGGAGCTTTATACTTGTCAATAGAATTATCGAGTTTGTACTTGATACGGTAAATCCACTTTAATAACATTATATGATGGGTTAGGAGGAATGAGTGTCCACATTTTATTGTTCTATAGAGCAGTAAATTAAGCAATTATCGCATCGCACAACAAAGGATCGACCAAAGGTTGTTGGGTACTGTTGGGTAGATGGGATGGTGGAAGAAGGGTAGCAAGCTTTGAATATTTGGGATTAGGTTTACGAATGTTGTTGAACAATTGGGTGACATCGTATGAAGGTGGTGGCGGTGGTGGCGGGGGTGGTGGTGACATGAGATATATGGGAAGGGGTGAGTACCGTTGTGACAGGCGAGGCAGGGGAAGAAAAAGTAGGGGAGGTTGGTGGAGTGGGGTTTGGGCGAGGTGAGGTAGGTGGTGTACTCGGTGGAGAGGCAAAAGGGTGGTGTTGGTGAGCAGCGGATGAGTGGTATAGAGTTTCATGAAACCATAAGGAGGTGGGAATGGGCACGGGGGAGGTTGGTGAGGTTGTTTTAGCAAGGCCAGGATATGGGAAACAATATTCGACAAATTTTACATGTCTAGAAACAAATACATTGTGGGTAGTGGGATCAAAACAATAAAACGCACTCTGTGTGGGTGAATATCCAACAAACACATAAGGTTTCGAGCGAGGTTCTAATTCGTGAGACGTATAAAGCCGAAGCCATGGGTAAAAAAGACAGCCGAAGCTGCGAAGTTTGGTATAATTAGGTGTGGGAAATATCGGTATACTTCCTCTATAAATTTTAGGATTATAACGAAATTATAATAATGAAAACTAGTCATAAATGAAATTGCACAAACAAAATAGTATAGATTAAGAATCAACCTTTGGTCCTAGCAAATATGGCCTAAGAAAAAATATCGAATTGATATTCTCCTAATTGTTGCACCCAAGATGCTAAGAGAAATGCCCCTCAATTTGCTAGAATGAGATCCCCAAAATTGATGATTAATTTTTAGGGTTTTTTTATTTTTGTGATGAGTGAATTAGGTCAAAAAGGAAATCGAATAAAAAAAATCTCCTCCCTCCCCTTTAAACCGTGTAAATGGAGTGATATTAGGGGAGATATTTTTTCTCCTCTTTCTCCTCTTTTTCGGTTTTTCCACCTACCAAAAATAAGGAGATTAAATCTTCTTATTTTGGTAGTTTACAAAATGTATATAAAGTGTATTATTTATAAATTGTCATTTATTTTATTCCGTATTAATAAGTCTACACACAACAGCTTGCAGGCTATTTATTAATACCGGTCTGTAATAATTTATTATGACAATCTCGTATAATATATACTTTAACTATAAATATCGCATATTTATAATTAGCTAATTAAATATAACCGATTACGTTTAATTACGAATTAACATCATAATTCGTTCAAGCTAACATTATATACATTAATTAAATATAACAGTTTATATTCAATTTACGAATTTAACAGTTAATTCGTCTCAGCTGATATTATTTAATTGTATTAAATAATCGTCTCATCATCACATTGACTAACTGTTTAGTCAAATACATGGACTAACCTTTTAGTCATATAAGGCATCAATGTGATTATATTTCCATAATCACATCTCTCAAACACATCCTTTAGGTGTGACTTTTAGGGACCAGTTGATCACCGCCATCAGTATGATAATAACGTCAAACTTCTAGCAAGCCCACCGTTATTAATTAATCGTTAATCAACTGATAGAATACTAAGTATACCCTTGTGAACCTATAAGAGATTTATAAATGTTATCACACTAATCGTGGAGGACACAAGCTCCAACAATCTCCCACTTGTCCTCACAAGTGTATGTGCGATAACCGATTCTCATATCCTAAAATTTCTCCCGCTCAATGTAAAACAATTTGCAAAATCCGTATTCACAAAGGTCGTATTTTACAAGTGATCAATATCAAGAGTGGTTTCCCCGACTAGAGAGTAACTTAACTGATAAACGAATCATCATTCGAGCATGGCCATACATTTCAGTTACAACTCCTCGAGTGGCCCTGAGAAATAACTAAACCTGATAAAAGTTGGATATTTTCTTCAACTCGAATCCTGCAGATATAAGCACAGTATGAACTGATCTAGTGACAATCTGCTTAGCCTCTTGTTACAGCAGACCATGAGAAAGAAACCAAAGTCACCCAAAAACTGCCTTAATCTCAAGAGACAGTCGATAGTCAAAAGAATCGACTCTAGGAACACAATGGACGTCCAATCCACGGCCTGGCACCGAATCTTTTTAAACATTTAGGACTCCATTACGTTGTCACAATTTGTCCTACAAGGTATCGTTATAACTCGCATCTGTGATCGATCAGCCAACTGTTTGACTTATGGCTCGTTGAACCCACTATCAATCAACTTCACAAAATAATAGCCAGAGTTATCAGCTCATGTAGGCGATTACGGACCAAAACAAATATAATGTAATTCAGTTCACTTTGTGGCGTTCAATGTTGTCGTACAATCCACATGAAAAACAAAATATTATAATAAAACGATGAAGTTATAAATAGTATATGAAAAAGATAATGTATCAAATCCATAATCAACTACTACAACTCGGGAACACGTTTAATTCCCATGGAAATAACGTGCCCTTCATGCTTATCATAATTCAACGGTTTAGTGAGAGGATCCGCGATGTTGTCATCCGAAGCTATCTTGTCAATCACTATCTCTTCTTGCTCCACGTAATCACGGATCAGGTGAGCTTTCCGATGTACATGTCTAGATTTGTTGCTAGACTTAGGCTCCTTAGCCTAGAAGATGGCACCTCTATTGTCACAATAGATGGTGATCGGGTCATTCGAACTAGGAACTATCGTAAGTCCTTGTAAGAATTGACGCATCCATATAGATTCCTTTGCTGCTTCCGAAGCGGCATAGTACTCGGATTTAGTAGTAGAATCTGCTACAACTTCCTGTTTGGAACTTTTCCAGCTGACCGCAACACCATTAAGAGTAAAGACGAACCCGGACTGAGATTTCGAATCATCTCGATCCGTTTGGAAGCTAGCATCTGCGTAACCGATTGCGCATAGCTTAGTATCTCCTCCATAAGTCAATACCTTATCCTTAGTCCTCCGTAGGTACTTAAGGATGTTTTTAACAGCTATCTAGTGTGTTTCACCTGGATTATTTTGGTACCGACTCGTCATACTCAATGCATATGCCACGTCTGGACGTGTGCATATCATGGCATACATGATTGATCCTATGGCTGATGCATAAGGAACACGACTCATGCGTTCAACCCCTTCAGGCGTCGTGGGTGACTGAGACTTGCTCAAATGCATCCCAGAAGTCAATGGAAGGTTCCCCTTCTTGGAGTTGGTCATGCTAAACCTTTCAAGAATCTTATCCAAATAACACTCCTGACTCAATGATAACGTCCGTCGTGATCTATCTCGATAGATACGGATTCCCAATATGCGTTGTGCCTCACCCAGATCTTTCATCTGGAAATGGTTCTTCAACCATCCTTTAACCGAAGATAAGAGAGGAATGTCATTCCCAATCAAGAGTATGTCATCGACATACAATATCAAGAAAACAATCTTGCTCCCACTCGACTTGATATATAAGCATGGTTCCTCGACTGATCGAGTGAAACCATACTCTTTTATCACCTGGTCGAAACGATGATTCCAACTCCGAGAAGCTTGCTTAAGTCTATAAATGGAACGCTTAAGCTTGCACACTTTCTTAGGATTTTCAGGATCTATGAAACCTTCGGGTTGCACCATGTACAACTCCTCCTCCAAATAACCGTTTAAGAAGGCGGTTTTCACATCCATTTGCCAAATTTCATAGTCATGAAAAGCGGCAATCGCTAAGATTATCCGAATGGAACGTAGCATAACTACGGGTGCAAAAATTTCATCATAATGCAATTCATGGACTTGAGTGAAACGTTTTGCCACTAGTCGTGCCTTATAGGTATCTGGTTGCCCGTCTACAGAATGCTTTATTTTGTAAAGTCATTTGCACTGTAGAGGTTTTACCTTATTAGGTAAATCAACAAGATCCCATACGTCTTTCTCACACATGGAGTCCATCTCGGATCGCATGGCTTCAAGCCATAGCTTTGAGTCGGAACAAGCCATGGCACCTTTATAGGTAGCGGGTTCATTACTCTCAAGGAGTAAAACGTCATTTTCCTCGACCATACCAATGTATCTGTCGGGAGGATTAGAGACTCTACCCGACCTCCTAGGTTCCTGAGGAATATTAACCGTATCATCTGTTGGAGGAACAACTTCCTCCATCTGTTCCTCGGTTGTTGGTTCTTGAATCTCCGATAGCTCGAAGGTTCTATTACTTGTCTTGTTCTCGAGAAATTCTTTCTCTAAGAACGTCGCACTAGCCGCAAGAAAAACTCGATGTTCGGTAGGCGAATTGAAGTAATGACCAAACATTCCTTTTGGATAACCAATAAAGTATGTCTTGACCAATCGCGGGCCGAGCTTATCCTCGTGTCTCCACTTGACATAAGCCTCGCAACCCCAAACCCGAATAAAGGACAGGTTAGGGACCGTTCCCTTCCACATTTCATATGGAGTCTTGTCGACAGCTTTAGTCGGACTTCGGTTAAGTATAAGAGCAGCTGACAAAAGAGCAAAACCCCATAATAAATCAGGTACTACCGTGTGACACATCATGGATCGAACCATATCATTCGATTTATCCGTTCGGACACACCATTTAATTGAGGTGTTCCAGGTGGAGTTAACTGTAAAATGATTCCACAGTCTTTAAGGTGTTGATCAAACTCATTTGAAAGATATTTGCCACCCCGATCTGAATGGAGTGCTTTAACCTTTCTTCCTAGTTGGTTCTCAACCTTATTCTGGTATTCCTTGAATTTTTCAAAGGACTCACTTTTATGCTTCATTAAGTAGACATATCCGTATCTACTCAAATCGTCCGTGAAAGTGATAAAATATCTATAGCCATCTCTAGCGGTAATTGACATAGGTCCACATACATCAGTATGTATGAGTCCTAATAGGTCACTAGCGTGCATTCCAACACCTTTGAAGGAAATTCGAGTCATTTTGTCGATGAGACATGATTCACACGTGCCAAATGTAGAAAAATCGAATGCGGGAATAGTCCCATTCTCGACGAGTTTCTTTACACGTTTTTCATTTATGTGTCCCATTCGACAATGCCATAGATAAGTTTGATCTTTGTCACCAACATTTAATTTCTTATTATTCACGTGTAATATATCCGTGGTTTGATCTAAGATGTAAATTCCATTCATGGAAACTGCTTTGCCATAAACCATTTCATTAAAAGAGAAAATATAGCTATTATCCTTTATTGAAAATGAAAAACCGTCTTTATCAAGTACGGAAACAGAAATAATGTTCTTAGATAAACTGGGTACATAGTAACAGTTATATAAATATAACTCAAAACCACTTGAGAGTTGGATTACGTATGTTCCCTTTGAGACTGCAGCAACTCTAGCTCCATTCCCGACTCGTAGGTCCACATCACCCTTTGCGAGAGGTGTGATGTTTTTTAGGCCCTGCAAATGATTACATAGATGAGAACCATAACCAGTATCAAGTACCCAAGTTCCGAAACTTGCATGGTTAATCTCAATCATATGAATATAAGATGACATACCAACAGGAGTGACGCAGCCTGCTTTTATGTCCTCACGGTACACGGGACATTTCCTCCTCCAATGTCCAGTCTTGTGACAATGGTGGCACTCAATGTCACCGCCCTTGCTCTTCGTCTTGCCTTGTGAGCCACTAATCTCACCAGGCCCACTCTTACCGTTTCCTGGCTTCTTAAACTTTGGCTTTCCTACAGTTAGGTCGCCGGGAGCTTTGCCCTTACCCTTATTCTTGTTGGAAATCATGAGAACATCTTGCTTCATGCTCCCACTCAATTTCATATCCTTCTCGGTCTGTATGAGAAGTGAGTGTAGCTCATAAGGACTTTTCTTCATGTCATTCATGTAGTAGTTTGCCCTGAAGAGGGCAAAACCATCATGAAGTGAATGAAGCATACGGCCAATGAATATGCTCTCACTGATTTTGCAACCAAGTGCCTCCAATTTCTCGACATTCTTAATCATGTTAAGAATGTGTGGGCTAACCGGTTGGCCCTTCTGGAGTTTCGCATCAAAGAAGCGACAAGTATGCTCATAAGTAACGATTCTCGGTGCTTTTGAGAACTCATTAGTGAGCGTGGTGAAACTCTTATTTGCACCTTGGGCAATGAAGCGTCTTTGCAAATTGGTTTCCATTGCAAAAATGAGTACGTTCTTTATCGCACCCGCTTCCATGACGAAGTCGCTATAAGCAAGTGACTCGTTAATTCCTGCATTGGGGCCTGGGTTTACGGGTATTGGCTCAGTAATGATGCCTCCCAGTCCGCAAAGTTGGACCCATCATTCTTCAGTCGTGTGAACTGATTCATGTGGTCCATGAAAGCTTTTAGCCAGGACTCGCGTCCAAGTGTGGTACTTGGCATAGGGATTTCGTTATTTCCAGCCATTTGTTGTAAGCAGTATTGTCAAAATAAAACGTATTCTACACTGCGAAAAGAAGAATAAATATAATAAGCATACTCATCGTTATGATTTAAGTCTAATGCAATACTGTTATAACGCGAAGACTCAAGCATTTATGCAATTGACCTCCCTCAAGAATTATATAAATGATCCCAAGACTCAATTATCTGTAAATTGATAAGTCAACCTTTTGGCTAATTCTACTTTTAGAATTCTTGGTCGATAAATTTCTGTAAATTCTATCTATAGTCCATCATAATCACGAGAAACTCTTCGGATTATAATGTTGAGGTAAACTAAGTCAACACAAACTACTTACCCAACGTAGAAGGGGTCATATGGAGAGTAAGGTCCAATATGCCTACCGATGAAGAAGGGATTCATAGCTGTTTGCCCTTATAAAGACTAGTCTCAATTTCAGTTTTAGAGGAAGATCCCATCAACTTTATTTTAATTCATTTTAAGTGAACTAATATCTAGCATGCGAGAATGAATAAACTAAGGCGATGGCTTAAAAATGTGTGACATCTGTATGTCTATGAAAACTAACATACAATCTATATGTGTGACACCCTCATTTTTAGCGTTAAATAAACACGTATATTCTACAGAAAAACTGACAGGATATGTTTGTAATTGGTTCAACTAGATAAAACCTGTAATTTCAAAAACTTTTCTAAACCATTCACAAACATCTCCAAATGAAGAGTGCCAAAACCTGCAAATACTAACAAACTAATTTACATAATATGGCTAAAGTCGCGAGAATAAAGTGATACAAACCAAGGTAAAAGAGGGAGACATATGTCCCTCCAAAATATAACACAACCATATGTTTAAAGGTTTACTACAAAATATAACCAAACTAAGTCCAAGGTTCTTATGCTCACTAGCTCGTCCGTGTACCCCATCTAGTCATCATCAACCTGTCAAATCGCATTTTATACAAACACGAAAGCCACAATTCAGTGGGGAGTAACTTCGAGTCCTCCCAGCCACGAAATGTCATATATAATATAACATGTAAACATAAGAATATGAATACGAATCACACATAGCCTTAGCATATAGATGCTAGACAATCGTGCTTATCATGTGAACAACAATATAACAACACATAGTCCTAGCATGTGAATACTAGACCGACTCATACTACACTATCATGCGAATCATATAACATCCAGGAATCCAAACTCTATCAACCATAGCCGGCTTGCATCTCACCTTCTATGATTCATAGAATCACCATACAAGAAAGGACAATATATCAAAGACAGGCATAAGTTCTTAGCACCGTCAATAGTCACTCTGTAACTCGAGTCTATACCACGAGGTAGGGAAGGTAATCGAATCGGTATCTTGGCTCAGAGGTTCTATCAAAACATGGCCAAGACACAACACAACCCTAGTACTAAATCTGCGCAGACCTGGACATGCGGATACACACCACCGCACCCAAGACCCACAATTTTTTTTAAAAACAAATTGAGTACCCTAAGGAGTCCACCAAAGGGTTGGCTAGTACTTAAGCTGACCACTTACTCTCAAAATAGGTAACGAGGTCATGCCCCAACTTGGATATAAACCCACCAAGTCAAGAACACAAAGGCTATTAAGCAGTGAACATATACTCGTCAAAGACTATAAAGGCCTATCTATGACAACCACAACTACCTGCAAGAAGTATTCAATACCAATTCCATTTCAAGCAATATTAACAATACTAAAGGTTTCAGGGAATCTAGGGCCGTTTCTACAATATAAGAAACCATTCAAATCAACCAACAACACATATGAAATAAAAACATAATAAATGGCCTAAAACAAGAATAAGGCCAATTATCCATTTTTCACAAAAAGTCATCCAACCGAATTTTTACCCGCAACCCCGATCCCCGACAGTGCGGGTTCAATCGCGGTGACCAAATCACACAATTGACTGACATCGATTCAGTCAAAGGGACTAAGGCTCAGTTTTCGGCATAATCATCCAAACATTGCAATTATCGCTATAAAATTCATTTCAAGCCTATTCTTTACAATTTCATATCATAACCTATCCTAACATGTGCTACTACCAATATAAACATAATTTTACCATCAACATTATATTTACTACTAACATGATTCATTTCAAAAGATTACCCATATGTTACTTATACTACATATAACATTAATAAACCCGAAACGACGAACAACGCATGAAAAATCACGAAAACAAGCAACGGGCCGACCCGGGCCAACCCAGGGCCGCCGTGGGCCTGCCTGGGCCTGCTGGGCCGCCACCCCCACTTCTTCCGTTCTCCGTTTTTGTTCATTTTAACACCGTTTTAAGCATCAATTAATCATTCCCAATCCATTTCCATACTAATATGTGAACATAAACTTACAAAAGACATGAATTTCACACATATTTTTATGTGAAATAAACCACTCAATTAACATACACAAAATCATACAAAAAGCAAAGAATGTGACATTAGTTCGTCGAGTAACTCGAAATATGTTACCTTAAGCAACAAAATGAGCAATTAGCACCTTGAACACCAAACCCTAATATGCAACTAGCCACTATCTTCAACTATATACGAGTCTCCAAACTCGTCTTTCAAATCTTCACCTAAATAAACAATAAAAACACAATTATAAGCACTAATAATCAAAACCCTAAAAATGGTGGATAAAATAAATTTAGGGCAAATGAATTTAGAACATACTAGGATGTTGGAAATGAAGACAGGATTCCAAATATATAATACTTATGAAATTTGGAGTAGAAACGAGTAAATTATGATGAAAATTAGCGGAAAAAGCTTAGGTTTTTAGATGAAAATGGTGTTTTTAATTTAGAATAGTTTAGAATGTCCTAGGAAGATGTAGTTGGAAAAGAAAAATAAAAAGGAAAGGAGGAAGAGGGAGGTGAGCCGTGGGAAGGGGAAAAGAGGAGCGGGATTTGGCGGAATTTCATTAGTCGGTTTTGGCTCGTTTCGACAATAATTAGAACCGTTTGTCAATTGCAAATTCCGACAACGCCAAAGTTCTTAAACACGAGATTACAAGGAGATTGAGTACTCATATGACCCATTTCCAAAATCGTTTGCCCAATTTTCACAAGAATTGCCATTTTTCCCGATATGCCCTTATTTCGAAATAAAAGGTTTTTACATGGTTTAAACTATTTTTAAACATTTCGAAACTATCAAAATAAATACTTTACTCCAAAATATTATAGAATTATATTTCATTGAATTATTATTACTTCAAATACGTTAATATTAAATTCTACTTGATTAATAAATTATTTCCGTAATAGAATAACGGTCCGAAATTACGGGGTGTTACAATCATCCCTCCTTTTAAGAAGTTTCGTCCTCGAAACTTGCAAGTAGAAAACAAAAATACAATAAGGACGAACTCAATTTTCCAAGGGCGAAAATCAAAACATTCAAAACAAATTGGAATTTCAAAAGATGATCCTTCAAAAGGGGTTAAGAAAACTTTCAAAAACACGATGTCCATATCAAGGGAATGAGAGAACTCTTGATGCATGCAAGCGTGCTATCATTCCGAATCAAGGACAAATTAAAATACGAAATCATTCACCGATAAGTGCAAAACTAGTTATCAGACGTCTCCAATAACGAATCCTGACAACGAATCAACGCCAAAACAAAATGAAAGCGAAAGGTCAAATGCAATTGTTATAGAAAAATGGTAAATCATTTTTCAAACTTTACCAGAAGTCAAGTTTTCCAAATATAATACAAATTTTAACAATGCATCGAAAAGTTAACTCACATTGGTCCGAAATTACACAAAACGAGAAATAGCTTAAGTATCAAATCGAACACTAAAGTTGAAAAAGAGTGAGAAATCATTTTCAAATGTTATAGAAAGAGGTCAATTTGTAGATTTTACTCCAAATTTAAAATAATGAAACAAAAGTTTACTCAAACTAGATAGAATCTATGCAAGATGGAAAACAACTCGGGAACGAGAAGTGCAACTCGCGATAGGGAACTCACACCCAACAGACAAGAAGGAATTGAACTCTTAAAGCTGGAATTTTTGGATGAAGTCAATAAAGATGTCAACGAACAAGATGCTTTACTCAAAAGGTCAAATGAGTTCCAAAAAGGCGAACTCAACGGAACAAGCCAGAATAGCAAGAATGACAGTTGTCGGAGATCAGAATTAGGAAGATCAGTACATCGAGAAAGATTCACTCAATTTCCAACCATAGAGTCATCCTACTAGGTCCTTTGAACATCAATAGGGCAACAACCAGAGGCCACACTAATCCAAAGAGCCATCTGAACCACTCATCGACAAGTCTACTTATAAGCTAATCCTTGAGACAATCATATCCTCTACAATTATAACTTAACAATTTCCCAATCAAAATGTTTCCACCAATATCCTCCACCGAACAAAATCAAAATCCAAAGTTGAAATTAGTAACAATATTATACCCTCACTAAAATTCAATATTTCCAAACGCATTCATGCTTGAAACCAACCCACAAGCTACAAGTTGCACTATCCAATTAGCACTAACCATAAGATAAATGGGTTCATCACACAAATCATCTGATCGGTTGACTCAAGATTCACTATCCTACTTCCCAACAATACTCCAATTCCATTAGAAAGATTCCTCAAAGGATTAAATATAGGGTCCAAACTTACAATAACATTCCACAAACTTAGCTATCAATCCCCAATACCGTAAAGTAAGGCTCAAATGACAAACGAACAATCCCCGAACGAACAATGCCCAAAACAAATCCAAAATAACCATAGAAATACTCCACCAAGGTAAACTAATCCCATTAGTCTCATCATCAAATCGAAACCAAAGTGAGTCTTATACCACCAAATCATGCGAACTTCAAATCGCAAGGAGACTACAACATTGCCATCATAAGAATTCCATGACAAATATAGCTCTCATATTACATGGTCAAATACAAGCACAAACTCCTACACCAATCCCGACAAAAATCAAAATACAAAAATCCTCAAATCACAACCCACTAACTCTCTAAACATGGTCAACAAGGTACCAACTATACTAAGTAGATAAGGAGTGATAACGGGATAGAAAAACGGCAAAATATTTTCGAAGGGTGCATGAGCATGACAAGTTAGGAAACTAAGGAGTCGGACCGTAAAGATAACGGTTGACAGAAATAAGAGTTACTCGAGTTAAGAAGATATCTCGGCAAGAAGAAGATACGTAAACTTCGGCATAAAAACAGGGTTCAACGAACGCTAAAGAGAAGGAGAGGAGAACAGAAGCGGCATAATGAAAGGGTTACCGCTTAACCAAACACTCCTCAAAACTTATGATCGCTATGATAAGGTTACATCACTAAGGTGCTCAACAAAGACTCAAAAGTCTACCAAATCATAGAACTAACAAGGACTCCACAATGGTAGGTTTTCCTCAACTCAATTGGTTCCAAAAGCCAAAATCAATTCACCACACAAATTTATTTGTTACCATCCAAGTCCCAAAGTATCTCCTTTACAATTCTCGTCATCGAACTTCACTTGCTATGTCATCCCCAAGTACCATGGCTTGTTTACACTATCATCTCACCACTTCGTACTTCTAGTCTCCGATACCATAAATTAGAATCGCATCTTTGAACTCACGAACTACATCGAACAACTTTTCACCAAAATTCCCAAATTTCAGATATGATTAATAAGGTCAACCACGTGTTCTCAAATTTCAAAAGGTCAACAAGGGCTACTCTATACTAGATTTGGTCAACTCAAAAGGTTTAACAAACTAACTAATTCCAAAGTACGATACCAATCCATTAAGCAACGTCAATGTCCTATTGTATTCCTTTCAAGGCCTACAAAGGTTGGGGGTAACTATCATTCCTTTAATCCTCCACAAGAAACATCGAGACTCTCAAATGAAGTAGCTTAGGTTCATTCCAACTTATGTGCTAAGGTAGTACCCACGCTCAATCACCTATAACAAACAAGCTCTCAATAGACATAAATCCCAAGGTGTTTCTCAACTCACTAGGCTCTCACATCAAGCACAACTAACAAGACTAACCAAAGGATCCCAAGTTATCTTCTCATATACAACTCAAACCTTAAACAATCAATTTCTCAACTCGTTCTCGCCCTCCAATGATACATTCACTCACCCCAAGGTACGAGGCTCAGTTAAAAACATTCTCTCTAAACCGGGTTCTCTTAAACAAGGGGACTATTCCGCGGAATAAAAGGAAGGTGTCCACAAGGACTCTTATTATAAGAAGAAAACGAACCAAGGATGAATCGGGAGAAAGAATAGAAGAGTAGTTATCAAGGCGAGAGAAAAGGAATTAGAAAGACGAATAGACAAAGAGATTGAAAGATTAAGGTAAGGTACACTGATTACGAAAAGAAATATCGAGAAAGTGGAAGCATCCTTCATTTGGCATAGCAAATCTTCAACATTCGGCAACGGCCACTCAATCTTGGTCACCAACGAGTAAGATCACGGTCATAGCTTCAACGGCACGAAAATTAATAACTAACAATTAACAAACCTAGCTTGTAGGATTGCATTATCTATGTTTCTTGGAGGGGCCATCTTGCAAAAGAGAACATTGGTTAGCACCTAACAAATAGCAATCACAAAGAGACTACAACATAAGGTCCTAAGTCTACCCATCCTACCCATCTCTCGAGTTTATTATTTGAAGGTCAAGTTATTTATATTGGGGTGCACAAACGTGCGTCGGGAGCAAATATGCTCTGATACCAACTGTGACACCCTCATTTTTAGCGTTAAATAAACACGTATATTCTACAGAAAAACTGACAGGATATGTTTGTAATTGGTTCAACTAGATAAAACCTGTTATTTCAAAAACTTTTCTAAACCATTCACAAACATCTCCAAATGAAGAGTGCCAAAACCTGCAAATACTAACAAACTAATTTACATAATATGGCTAAAGTCGCGAGAATAAAGTGATACAAACCAAGGTAAAAGAGGGAGACATATGTCCCTCCAAAATATAACACAACCATATGTTTAAAGGTTTACTACAAAATATAACCAAACTAGGTCCAAGGTTCTTATGCTCACTAGCTCGTCCGTGTACCCCATCTAGTCATCATCAACCTGTCAATCGCATTTTATACAAACACGAAAGCCACAATTCAGTGGGGAGTAACTTCGAGTCCTCCCAGCCACGAATTGTCATATATAATATAACATGTAAACATAAGAATATGAATACGAATAACACATAGCCTTAGCATATAGATGCTAGACAATCGTGCTTATCATGTGAACAACAATATAACAACACATAGTCCTAGCATGTGAATACTAGACCGACTCATACTACACTATCATGCGAATCATATAACATCCAGGAATCCAAACTCTATAAACCATAGCCGGCTTGCATCTCACCTTCTATGATTCATAGAATCACCATACAAGAAAGGACAATATATCAAAGACAGGCATAAGTTCTTAGCACCGTCAATAGTCACTCTGTAACTCGAGTCTATACCACGAGGTAGGGAAGGTAATCGAATCGGTATCTTGGCTCAGAGGTTCTATCAAAACATGGCCAAGACACAACACAACCCTAGTGCTAAATCTGCGCAGACCTAGACATGCGGATACACACCACCGCACCCAAGACCCACAATTTTTTTTAAAAACAAAGTGAGTACCCTAAGGAGTCCACCAAAGGGTTGGCTAGTACTTAAGCTGACCACTTACTCTCAAAATAGGTAACGAGTTCATGCCCCAACTTGGATATAAACCCACCAAGTCAGGAACACAAAGGCTATTAAGCAGTGAACATATACTCGTCAAAGACTATAAAGGCCTATCTATGACAAACACAACTACCTGCAAGAAGTATTCAATACCAATTCCATTTCAAGCAATATTAACAATATTAAAGGTTTCAGGGAATCTAGGGCCGTTTCTATAATATAAGAAACCATTCAAATCAACCAACAACACATATGAAATAAAAACATAATAAATGGCCTAAAACAAGAATAAGGCCAATTATCCATTTTTCACAAAAACTCATCCAACCGAATTTTTACCCGCAACCCCACCTGCGGCAGTGCGGTTCAATCGCTGGTGACCAATCACACAATTGATCGACATCGATTCATCGAAAGGGACTAAGGCTCGATTTTGGCATAATCATCCAAACATTGCAATTATCGCTATAAAATTCATTTCAAGCCTATTCTTTACAATTTCATATCATAACCTATCCTAACATGTGCTACTACCAATATAAACATAATTTTACCATCAACATTATATTTACTACTAACATGATTCATTTCAAAAGATTACCCATATGTTACTTATACTAAATATAACATTAATAAACCCGAAACGACGAACAACGCATGAAAAATCACGAAAACAAGCAACGGGCCGACCCGGGCCAACCCAGGGCCGCCCGTGGCCTGCTGGCTGCTGGGCCGCCACCCCACTTCTTCCGTTCTCCGTTTTTGTTCATTTTAACACCGTTTTAAGCATCAATTAATCATTCCCAATCCATTTCCATACTAATATGTGAACATAAACTTACAAAAGACATGAATTTCACACATATTTTTATGTGAAATAAACCACTCAATTAACATACACAAAATCATACAAAAAGCAAAGAATGTGACATTAGTTCGTCGAGTAACTCGAAATATGTTACCTTAAGCAACAAAATGAGCAATTAGCACCTTGAACACCAAACACTAATATGCAACTAGCCACTATCTTCAACTATATACGAGTCTCCAAACTCGTCTTTCAAATCTTCACCTAAATAAACAATAAAAACACAATTATAAGCACTAATAATCAAAACCCTAAAAATGGTGGATAAAATAAATTTAGGGCAAATGAATTTGGAACATACTAGGATGTTGGAAATGAAGAGAGGATTCCAAATATATAATCCTTATGAAATTTGGAGTAGAAACGAGTAAATTATGATGAAAATTAGCGGAAAAAGCTTAGGTTTTTAGATGAAAATGGTGTTTTTAATTTAGAATAGTTTAGAATGTCCTAGGAAGATGTAGTTGGAAAAGAAAAATAAAAAGGAAAGGAGGAAGAGGGAGGTGAGCCGTGGGAAGGGGAAAAGAGGAGCGGGATTTGGCGGAATTTCATTAGTCGGTTTTGGCTCGTTTCGACAATAATTAGAACCGTTTGTCAAACGCAAATTCCGACAACGCCAAAGTTCTTAAACACGAGATTACAAGGAGATTGAGTACTCATATGACCCATTTCCAAAATCGTTTGCCCAATTTTCACAAGAATTGTCATTTTTCCCGATATGCCCTTATTTCGAAATAAAAGGTTTTTACATGGTTTAAACTATTTTTAAACATTTCGAAACTATCAAAATAAATACTTTACTCCAAAATATTATAGAATTATATTTCATTAAATTATTATTACTTCAAATACGTTAATATTAAATTCTACTTGATTAATAAATTATTTCCGTAATATAATAACGGTCCGAAATTACGGTGTGTTACAATATGAGTCAATTTTCATGCATATTAGTAGTAGGTGGTTTGGTTTAGGCGGAAAATGATGCACTAACTATCATGTGAATGAAAAGCAACGAGAATGAAAAACGTAAAACAAAATAAAGTCCTAGTGTGGCCTATCTACCAAAATGAACATAAATACAACTTTGGAATCCTTCCTAGGACCCGAGAAGCTTGTCTTGATGTTCCATCTTGGTCCATGTAGCGGGAGTGAGCAATCCAATCTCCATCTTTAGTCTTCTCAAAATTACAATTCAAAAATTACATAATAAACCTATTTACATTCTAATTTCAAAACCGTAATACTTAAAGAAAACCAAAAGGAGATACGAGATCTCAAAATTACATTAAAAATTATGTTTCCATCATTACGAAAACATAATTTAACTAAGGCCGCACTAGGTATTACAAATTTACAACTGATTGCAAAAGTACGTAAATAAACCATTCAACAAAACATTCAACTAAATAAAAAAAATGCATCAACTATAAATTAAACATTCAAGACATAATTCCTTAATTATGTAGAGTAATTTATCCAAACCACCTATTTAAATGATCAAATTATGTTACAATTCCTCAATTACTCACAATAATTTTAATCTTAATACATATTAATCTTGTAATATGAATTAATCCAACATTATTTTAAACCTCTTTAAAATAATTAGGTATCTTTAATTTGTGAACTTTTTCACAACAAATAATCAAACATTATACTTAATGTATAAAGATTATTGGCCAATAATAAACAAAAACCTTTTTTTTTTTATTAAAGGCTCTCGGCATTAAAAAAAAAAACAAAAACAAAAACATAATTTTTTTTTTTAAATGCCCACGGCATTATACCAAAAACGAAAAAAAAAAAAATTCTTTTTGTTCTCGGCATATTCCCAAAAAAAAAAACAAAACAACCCATTTTTTTTTCTTTACTCGGCATTTAGCCCTAAAACAAAAAAAATTGTTTTTTTTTCTTTCTTTTTCTCTCGGCTGAAGTAAAAAAAAAAGGAAAAAAAACAGCCCCCTTTTTTTTCTCAGAAAAATAAAAACATTAAGATGAACAAATTTTTTTAAAGTTGCTATTAGAACAAGATTGTCATAATCATCAACATCTAAATTAATGACATGACCTTAAACAACAATTTATTAATCATGTGTGCCAAAATCTATATAGGAAAAACAAATAATCATCATTAATCAAAAACAATTCCATTTACATTTCAATTTAATTCTTTATTAAACCAAAACATCTACAAATTTATTATATTATCATCTTAACCTATTAAAACAATAATACGAATAAATCAAATGGAACAAAACATAAAAAAAAAAAAAAAAAAACAAAAAACATTTCGGCTGGAAGAAAAAAAAATTTCACGGCTAAAAAAAATAGTCTCGACGATTTTTTTTTTCTTTCTAAAAATTCTTTGTTTAAATCCATTTATGAAATTCATACACAATAATTTCGTGGCCTATGCTCTGATACCACTTGTGTGAAATATCGGTATACTTCCTCTATAAATTTTAGAATTATAACGAAATTATAATAATGAAAACTAGTCATAAATGAAATTGCATAACCAAAATAGTATAGATTAAGAATCAACCTTTGGTCCTAGCAAATATGGCCTAAGAACAAATATCGAATTGATATTCTCCTAATTATTGCACCCAAGATGCTAAGAGAAATGCCCCTCAATTTGCTAGAATGAGATCCCTAAAATTGATGATTAATTTTTAGGGTTTTGTGATTTTTGTGATGAGTGAATTAGGTCAAAAAGGAAATCGAATAAAAAAAATCTCCTCCCTCCCCTTTAAACCGTGTAAATGGAGTGATATTAGGGGAGATATTTTTTCTCCTCTTTCTCCTCTTTTTCGGTTTTTCCACCTACCAAAAATAAGGAGATTAAATCTTCTTATTTTGGTAGTTTACAAAATGTATATAAAGTGTATTATTTATAAATTGTCATTTATTTTATTCCGTATTAATAAGTCTACACACAACAGCTTGCAGTCGATTTATTAATACCGGTTTGTAATAATTTATTATGACAATCTCGTATAGTATATATACTTTAACTATAAATATATCATATTTATAATTAGCTAATTAAATATAACCGATTACGTTTAATTACGAATTAACATCTTAATTCGTTCAAGCTAACATTATATACATTAATTAAATATAACAGTTTATATTCAATTTACGAATTTAACAGTTAATTCGTCTCAGCTGATATTATTTAATTGTATTAAATAATCGTCTCATCATCACATTGACTAACTGTTTACTCAAATACATGGACTAACCTTTTAGTCATATAAGGCATCAATGTGATTATATTTCCATAATCACATCTCTCAAACACATCCTTTAGGTGTGACTTTTAGGGACCAGTTGATCACCGCCATCAGTATGATAATAACGTCAAACTTCTAGCAAGCCAACCGTTATTAAGTAATCATTAATCAACTGATAAAATACTAAGTATACCCTTGTGAACCTATAAGAGATTTATAAATGTTATCACACTAATTGTGGAGGACACAAGCTCCAACATTAGGGTGATGGCCGAAAAGATTGAAATAAGGGGTGGAGTTTTGTAAGGTAGTTGTGGGTAAGTGGTTTATAAGATAGGTGGCGGTGGAGAAGGCACGAGTCCAGAACGTTTGTGGCAGACGAGAATGGCTTAGTAGTGACAACCTTGTTTCAACTATATGACGGTGACGTCTTTCAGCATACCCATTGAATTCGGAGGCGTCAGGCGGAGTAGTTAGGTGTCCAATGTCGTTATCACTGAGTGTATGAGTCATTTTAATATATTCGCTGCCGTTATCAGAAAAAATTTGTAACATAGGACGTTTAAAAAATTTCTCAACAAGTTTTTGAAATCGAACAAAAACGGTTGTGGCATCGGATTTCAATTTGAGTGGATATAACCAAATATATTTTGTGAAGTGATCAACAAAAATAATATAGTATTTGAAATTTTCATAGGACATAATAGGAGAAGATCATAAATCGGTAAAAATTAAATCTAACGGAGCTTTAGATAATAACATGGAATTGGAAAATTCTAGTTTATGGCTCTTTGTATATTACAAGAGTTACAAAAATTAATTAAAGCACTTGGAATGGAAATTGAAAATTTATTAACTAAATAATGTAATATTTTTGCCGATGGATGTCCAAGACGATGATGCCAACCACAGTCTTCAGAGTGCCGGCCAGTGTAAGCGATCGGTTTTGGAGGATGCCATTCATAGATTCCACCATTAGATGTCCCGCTTATGAGAATCCGATGAGTTTGAAGTTCCTTTGTAGAAAAAGAGTTTTGTGAGAATTCAAAATAAGCATGGTTATCTTGACAAAATTGGGATAAGACAATATATTTCGAGAAATCGAAGGTACAAATAATAAATTGTTAAAAATAATTTAGTAGTAGAAGTAGCGGAAGCAATAAACGAACCTATGCGTGACATGGGTAATGGGGAGCCATCACCAATCACAAGTTCATCACTACCATCATAAGAGGTGTGTAACGCGAGATTGTCAAGGTCATTGGTGATGTGATGCGTGGCACCACTGTCGACAAGCCATGGGCGAGATGGGTTAGAAGATGAAGTATGAGTAGTAGCGGTGTGGGCTAGAGGTTGGGTACGGTTTTGTCTAGCAGAGGGAAAGGCATTCCAGGGTGGAAAAACAACCATCGGGATATTCACGTTTGAACTTGTAACAACTCGAGATGATATGTCCTATAGCACGACAATACATACACTTCCCTTTGAATGGGGCAGGGGTGTAAGTATCACCAGTAGGAGGTGGTGCGGTTGAGGTTGAGGCACGGTTGTGGTTGGGTGTGTAGTAACTGGTGTTGGCCCTACTGACTTGGGCTTGAGCAGGGTGTGGCGAGGCTGGAAAAGGAGTAGGTTTTGTGAGGTTTTTCTGAGTGAGATCGAAATTGATTAGCTTTTCATGTAAGGCATCGAAGGAGATAGGGTCTCTTTTACGTTAATCGCATCAATGATGGGTTTCTAGGTTTCGTAGTCTAAGCCATGAATAACTTCAGCAATAATATCATCGTTGTCCATAGCTTTGCCTAAGATGGCGAATTTGTCGGTGCAAGACTTTATGCAGTGCATAAAGTCGGTGACAGATTGGGTTAAGCCTTTGGAAATAGATTTGAGATGGTCTTTGACTTGTAGTATGTGACCACGAGTGGATTTGGCATAGGTGTTGGTGAGGACAATCCGCACATCATGCGAAGTCGGAGCTCGCATAACTGGGGAATGGGTTTCAAGGGTTAAGGTGCCAAGCAAGGCGCCCTTAATGAGCTGATCTTGGCATTTCCAGGTGTGAAACGCGGGGTTAGGAGCGGTGGCGGTTTTGTCTGTGTCAGTGGGAGCGGTTATGGTGTCGGGTGGGCATGGATGGGAGCCGTCAAGGTATTTGAGAAGGTCGTAGCCAATGAGGAACGATGCAACTTGTAATACCTCATAGTTCTAAGGCATTCACACGACCGAGTAGACCGAGTGGACCGAGTATAACCAATACTAGACTTAGTGGAATTGTTATAATGTCCGTCTATAGAAGGGTCGTCTTAAAACTGTCATAACTTGAGATCTAGACATGATATTGATGTGATTCCAATTGGAGGTGATATATTGTTCTCTTGCGATTCCAACGGTAGGTCACACGCCCTAAATGACCATGAAGCATGTGAGATATGACTGTTTTACGAAAACTGGTCATTGCTGAGAACTGTGTCACACTTGACCGAGTGAGGTTCACTCGACCGAGTGGACCGGAACTCGACCGAGTGAGCGACACTCGACCAAGTAAGTGACACTCGACCGAGTGGACTCGCCACTCGATCGAGTGCTGCTGTTTTCAAAACACGGGATTTATCCCTCTCTCCCTGATGAGCGTGTCGTTGTATGCTCTCAAACACATTTATACCCAACTACTAGCATAGAAAGCAAGTCGGGGTCGAACCCAAAGGACGGGAGGTACTCAAATTGTTCAATCTAATTGTAGTTGCACTAGGTTTGTCACAATTGGTTGGGTTAATGATTCTAAACTAATGAAAGCAATAAAAGGCAATGCAAGCAACAAATGAAAGGATGTAAACAAATGATTAAAAGCACTAGGATGTCATGGGGTCATACAGGACTCATGGTGGTGATCTTACAAACATGTTTACATAGTTGCAAGAAAATTATTGTTGTAGTAGAATCGAGTTAGTTTATCTCTTACAATTCCTAGGAAGATTTGGGTCCCGGAGCCGAGTCGGTCAAGACTGTACAACACCTACAAGTCGACTTAGTTTCCTCCTAGTCACTTATATGCATGGTCTAACAAGACTCGAGTTAGTTTATATCTTACAAGTCTTGTTGAATAGATAAGACATGTGTAAATACAAGGGTTCATAGTCTAGCATTTCATCAAACATAACATGTGCATAGGTTGACACTACAACAAGCAAGAAATCTCATGAGAACATATTAGATTAAGTATGAATCTACCCCCATGTTATGGGTTCCCTAATTCCCCACTAATCCTAGTTATGGAACTATTCACTCATTATCATGTAAGACATGTTATCAATGGTGTCAATCATCTTAACAAGCATAAACATGATGAAAGAGTGAAAAAATAAGCAATAAAGAGTAAAGAGATTATACCAATATTAAGATGAACAAATGGAAAGCAAAGAGTAATAGAAGAGAACTGGATTGATTGATGAAAAGTTGTCAATTCTCAAATAATAACGCAATAATCTTCAATTACCAAATAATAAATCTTGAATAATAATTAAGGAATGATTAAAGTGTAATTTTTTGGAATGATTGAGATTAATCTATTCTAATCTACTCCCAATCTAATCTAAGAAAGCTTGGTAATTAGCAAGGTAGTACAATGAGGTATTTATACTAAAAATTAAGTACAAGAATTAGGGTTACAAAGGGCTTAAATGACGATTAAGTCCTTAAGAGAAGATTGGTATCTTGCAAGTCCCGCAAGGCCACGCACATCCTAGCTTGAAAGTCCCTCAAGGACACGCACGACTTATCCTGAGTAAGCTTCTTCCTGCCGAACAATCCGCTCGACCCGAGCTGAAATCGCGCATCTTGAGCTTCAACTCGAGCGGGTTGAGCTGTAACTCAGGCTACTTGATCTTGACCCGAGCGGGTTGAGCTGCTGTTTCCCTTTTTCTTGCTTTTAGGCCTATGATCCTACTATATACTCTCTATACCTACATCCTTGGTCATCATTGTTGCCTCCTTTTCATACTAGTCCATCCAAGATCGTCAACAAGCTTCTAAAGATGAGCGAGAGACGGGAATTCCGCCTCATTATCTCCTTTCCTATAAAACATATAAAATGCACTAGGAAAGCAAAATAGAAAGGATTTGACAGATAAATGGCCATAAAATGCTATATTAGTATGCAAAATTAGGTTCAATTAGGGGACTAAATGTGAGCAATTAAGAGCCACATCGCTCCCTTAACCCTAAAATCATTTCCACCTTCCTCTTTATCTCTCCAAACTCTCTCCCTTCTCTCTAAAACCCTCACAAACACCATGTTAGGGGATTCAAGCTTGGTTTAGTGGATTGCTCACCTTCCTCCTTCCTCCCTCTTTATTTGTAAGTTAAGATCTACCCTTTTCTAGTCTTATAAACCCTAACTTTTGGGGGTTTTCAATTGGGTTGATTAATTAGCAATTAGTATGTATTTATGGGTAATTAGAGGGTATTAATAAGGGGTTTTGTATTGTATAATAGATTAGGATGTATTATTGACACGGCTGTCGCAAACCTATAAAAAATAAACCAACCAGCTCAACTAATATATAGTAGAGGTAAGTCGGGTATCGTACTCCCCAAGAAGGCTATTATATCTACTTGCTATCCTAGTCCGTCACGGTAACAATTGGGTGTTCGAATTTTTTTTCTAACTACTAAATAAGATTAAGGCAGAGAGAAAGAGCAATACGAATAATAAAGACAAGGGATGTAATCAAATAAGCGGAAAAATGCTTGGATGTCGGTTCACCATGGTAATTAGCCAATTCTGTCACAATGAGATCAGTCGGTCTAATGTGAGCAGGGTAAAGGAAAGGTCCTCTCGGTCCACTTTCTGCCCTAAAATACAACTAACTTAGCTCCCACCCTCGTTAATGTAGTCTACTGTTCATAACAGATCTATTCATTCCAATCTCTCGATCTAGGTCTGAATTTAACCGGATTAAGTAGTTTAGAAGCGTTCACTCAAATAAACGATTACAATTATATTGTTATAAAACAGTTCTCACATGTACACCATCTAATATATTTACAACATTATTAATTCACTACCATGGCTCCCCTAATCCTAACATAAAAGGAATTAGCTACTCATGTTTATGATGAAACTAATAACAATAATCGAAGAATTAAACAAAGACATGATATGGAGATTAAAGGAATGATATTGCATAAACTAATAATAACAATTAAAAGCAGTAATTAAGAAACTAATAATTAAGAGTGCAAAAGATGAATTAAGTTAAGTGTAAAGAGTAAAGAGAGATAACAAAGTTTCGAGATCCGGCAATAAGAACAAAGCAACGTACGAACAAGAAGAGAGAAAAGTAAGTCCGCTTAAGAGAGTAATTAAGAACTGATTAAGAGAGTAAAAGATAGATTAAGAGTTGTTTTAACCTAATGACGTCTTCACCTTATATAGGGAAGATATTTATTAAACAAAACTAAGATACGAATTAAGTTTACACGAAACAAAATCCCGTGTAATATAGCAAAGTGCTCGATCGAGTGATTTGAGACTCCTCGATCGAACACTATTCCAGCAAATCCTCTCGATCGAACGGAAGATGGACTCGATCGAGAACCTTCGAAACACCACCCTTCGATCGAGTACAACAGGGACTCGATCGAACACTCTCGACCACCATCTTCACTCGATCGAACGGAAAATGCTTTGATCGAGTACCGGCCACTGAATCAGCTCGTTCTCTACATTGTTTAGCTTCCGAGACCACTTCACGCTTCCCGAGGCATAGTGATTCCGCTTCAAAACTTCCATGTCCATAAATGCATGCTAAGGGGACTGAAAAAGGTACAATTCTGCTACTTTCGAGTCCGTTCCTGCAAATAAGGCAAACCAAACCAAAGTAGCCTATTCAGGGCATTTTGCAATACAAAACTACGAGAATTACATGGAAATGCGTGCATAAGAGGCCAAAAAGGACTATGTAAAATGCACATATCAAATCTCCCCAAACCGAACCTTTACTCGTCCTCGAGTAAACTAAATGCAAACTAATGGAACGGAAAAGAAAACTCAGAGCTAGCTACAAGTTGTCCACTTAAACCGGTTAATGCAAACAAAATGACACTTATAGCCACAACAGTCAAGTGCAAATGAGTTGTATGATGTTTATAAATAAGTTGAACGGTCGACCTTGAAAGACATTTAAAAATGGACTCTCACGGGTCACTCTTCTCCCATGAAGCAAAGGTTAAGCATTTACACATAAGAGAGAAGGAAAATAGTCGCTCACCTAAACTACGACCCACATAAACATGCATGCAGCTATTATGATAGACAATTCTAACTTTCAAACATATATTCCAACCAATCAAGGTCCGTCACAGCCGAGGCCTTACAAAAGATATGGTAAAGTGAGGCGATGGGATAAGAAAAGGCAAAATATTTATGGGATTGTGAGGCAATAGTCAAGCTAGCTACCTAACGAAACCATACTAAACAACATCCGATTCCTTACTATCTCAAAATTTAAGCACAATGCCCTTAAATTGGCACAACTACTCACTCAACCAGACAACAACTCCTCAAAAGATAGTGATAAAGCATACAAGTGAAACTGTCTTTTAGATTAAATCACTTGAAGCCTGTCTTTTTCACGTTTTTTTTTTCATTTTTTTTCTTCTATTCACTTTTTTTTTTCTTTTTCATTTATTTTTTCATCCAACTTCCTTTTTTTTTTCAACATATCCTCTTTTTTTTACCAACTCCAAAATAATAAAATACAAACCAAACTGAACACAATAAAATATATACCATAAAATACACACTAAACTAGCTTGACAGGCAGGCTAAATTTGGATGTAGTTAAGGGTTAAAAGGGCTAATTTGGCTAAAAGTGGAGTTAAATGGGTAAAAATGAAAGAAAGGGAAATTGTAAGCACCTCCCTGCATGTGACACCAACCACAAACCGAATGTATGCAAGCAACAAGCAATTGAATTTCATATTTGTGCAAATTAATGAAACATGTTATGCACGGAGAATACTACTCTCAATTCCTACATGAACTGGTCATAAACGACACCAGTTATACGGCTCTAAAATTTAGAAATGGTAAGTAGGTTGCCTAATTTATTAGGTCAAGTCTATTTGATCAGCTGTATTTTTAACATTAACTCGTAGATTATGCAAATGACAAAGCTAATAAAATGACAATTTGTTGCAAGACTTAAGTGAAATGACAAATTATAGTGCAATATCATCACTGAAATCTACCGTTCCGACTCGACCTAAATGCAAAAATAAACGTGAAACATTTTTAAATTTTTGGAATTTTTAATTTTTTGAGTTTTTTCATTATTTTTTTAAATTAAAATACAATGCAAGCAGAAAATAAGTAAACGTGTATGCAAAACAGATGCAAATGTAGACTCAAAGGATGCATTACCCTCCCCAAACCAAAACGGACAACGCCCTCGTTGTCCTCTAGCATACACCAGCAGAATAATGGGGGAATGGGAAAATATAACCAAAGTATAAACAAATGAAATAAAATGGAGATTAAAAGAAATAAAAGCATAAAATATTCACAGTATATACGAACTTCCCCAAACCAGCCAGAAAATCGGGGAAGTGAGTAGACCAGCAGGTACTCCTCAGCCTCCTCCTCCTCGTCAGCAACCGTAAAGGTGGAGTCTGACTCCTCCTCTCCTCTCCTCTTCTGACGCCGCCTTGCAGTAAGGTCAGCTCTATACCGCTCCTCTCTCTCAGCTGTGTCCTCCTCAGTAGCGGGCTGTGGGTAACCCTCCGTCGGGTACCTATAGAAAGAAGGGTGTGGCCAGCCGTAAGGAACAGGACGACGTCTCATCATGTGGTACTCATATAGAGGGAATAAGGCAAGTGCTTGATCATGTTCTATACGATCCACTCTACTGCACATCTCTAAAGCAGAGCGTCACGACGCCCTTGGTCCATGACCTTAGGCGCCTCAAAAGCAGGAGGAGCAACATAATTAGCCGGTAAAGCCGGCTGAGGGATAGAAGGATTAGGAATAGGGGTCGGAATAGGCGTAGGCATGGACGTAGACGTGGACGTCTGCCAAGCCTATGTCTGTGTGGACCCCTCTCCGGTCTCCCTGACAGTAGTGTCAAATCTCTTCCACTTTCTAGAAGCGGAAGGAGCAAGTGTAAGGCGGTAAGAAGGTGGAGGTGGTGGTAACTTACCCGACGCAGTAGTCAAGGTAAAAGACGGGGTAGGTCGGTGTGGACATGGCCCACCTGCGGGTCCAATTCGATCTGCGGACGTTTTAGATCGGTCGGTTTCGTCTCGGTAAGGGTCTCGAAACTATTAGAGATGTTCGGAGTCGCCACCAAGCATTTGTGGGATGCTTGGAACCCGTTCGAAATCCACTTTATACCTCGGTCAAATCGAAGCACAAAGCAGCGTTTGACATAGGTACTAAAGATAAGGAAATCGTCCCTCTTTAGCATCCTATCTATAGAATGACTCTCGTATGCCCTGGATAAGGTCGTCCACTATCCAAAGTTTTTGAGTAAGAGGTGAAGGTACATATTGGGATGCCCTTTAATCAGACACCCGATCCGCCGCGCAGAGCGCCTCTCTGATCGATCTTGGTTGGTTGAATGCAAAAGTTGATAAAACGGTTTAAATGCATGAATGCACATCCAATAATTTAAACCTAACATTTGAGAGCTTTCTAAGTCAGTTGATTTAACCCAAGTATCAAGTATAAGATGTCGAGTTGGATTTATGGTTGATTTGCATGCAAGACGGAAATTAAACATCCATTTACCGTATTAGGTTTATGGTGCATAACGTGATCCATTTGTCTTAGTAAAGCATTTTGCAAATATGATTTTGAATAGGCAAATAGCCATCTGATCCGTCCTATATCCGGGCTAACCAGAGTCGGGATCGTCCTAGACTAATCTTTGGAAGGGGAATGACCTGCACCGAGCGACCATTTGAGGCGCGAGCCTGTTGGCGATTCAAGGGGGTCTCCCCTGGTTTTGAAAATAAGAATTGAAAGGCCTGTTTTAGGCGCGGGTCAGCCTACGGTGATATGACGTATTCTGGCCTTTAGAAAAACGTTTATAAAACGTATTGAAAAGTGGGTATTGGACCCGATTTGTTGATTTGAGGAACGAGACTCGAATAATCATCATTATTTTGATAATATTCGGTGTCGGGTTCGACTTTGACAAACTTGACATGAATAGTTTTGAAAATGAATATGAACTAATTGTTTTAAGTTCATTTGAATGTAATTAGTCGATACTCATCATCGTACCCGGGTTAAAATCCGGCATGGTATGTAGAACTAAGCATGACTTTGTGTTTGTGACTAATATGCTTGTTTTGAAAATATAAAGAAATGATGAAAGGCTTTAAAATACCTCCCAAAAATGTAATAAAAGGCTTTAAAATACATTTTAAATGTTATTAACCGAATATTATCACCGAAATACGGATTTAACCGTCATGGTATGAGGAACCAAGGGTGAAAAATGTTTTATGGTTAAAACAAATGAAATAAAATAAAAAAGGGTTTGAAAATATTTGAAATGGTAAAAACCGATTACAAATATGAAAATGGATTAAAGGGGAAAGACGAGAACAAACACGGTTGAGTTCTGACCTGGGCACCCCATTGAGGCGCGAGCTCTTGTGCACATTAAGGGGCTTCTGCCTCAGGCCAAAAATCAGTTTTGGCTCGTTTATCCCATATTTTGGATCATGTTATGCATGTTTTAGCATGTTATAGTCATGAAACAAATAAAAACATGATAAAAGAAGGATTCTTACACCCTCATACTTACATGCTTGGTTATGGTGAGTGACCGACGTAAGTGTAACAACTCGTTTGGTCGGAAAAAACTCGGTTTAAAACCCTTTTGGTAAGTAAAAAGAGTGTTTTAAGATTAGTGACGGTGTAGTGGTCGGTCAAGTGATTTAATGCACCATGACGGTACCAAACAATGTGTAAGGCTTGTATTTACGATCGGTAGGTCGTAAATACGCGTCGGATTGTGACTTAAGAAGTCGAGTCGAGAATTTTAAGGGAGAAAAGAGGGGGCGGACACTCACGTAAGTTCTCAAATGGAGGCATTTGAGGGGTATTTATAGGAAAATGAGTGGTTGTGTGAGTTTTGAGCGACGTGGCCACCTGGGCTGCTCAAAGAGGCGCGAGCCACGTCACGGGTCTTCGAGTTGTCTTGTCGCTTTCACACAAGAGCAATCATGATTTGTTCTATCCTAGGATTTGTAGTCATATGTTTGGTACTTGACCATTCATAAATCCGGGAAATCTTAGCATAGAAGGTTTGAAATGGTTTGTTTTTTGTGGTTGACTCGGTTTGACTCGTTGTTGGAGTCGGGATTTGAATTTTTGAGTCGGTTTTTGGTCCGGTGTCGGTTTAGACTCTAGTTAGTGTCATTGCGACCCCGTCGTCGTGCATTAAACACTCTAGGTATTTTTGAAATGTTTTGAAATGTTTTATTTTCAAAATCGTTTTAAGTTTTCCGACGTAAAGTTGTAGACAAATTGTCGATCAAACGCCGCGATTCCAAAGCATGTTATAGTCCGATAATCATCGGGTGTTTGTTGAAGTCTCAACAGATACTGGGTATCTATAGAGCCCCCATTTTGACTGAGGCTTAGACAGGGCGAAAGACAAAGTAGAGCCCCCAGGTCAATCGAAGATTACAACCTGGAGACCCATGCGACGTCGAGGCGGCTCGAAAGGATTCGGGCCAAGGACATGCCGTCGGGAAGGGCGGCGCCAAGGCAACTCGAGGGTACGAGCTAAGAACCTGTCATCGGGAACAGTTTAAAGTCTGTCGACTGTCTGTGCGGGTCGTTTAATGTCCGTTAGACTACCTACAAAGGCTCGCCAGCCACAAGAAGGAGTCATACCTGAGGCATCTTCGGATACGTCCTTGCATGTTTGCGGATAAAGGCTCGCCAGCTATGGTGCGTATCTGAGGAGGGCTCGCCAGCCGCGATGCGTAGTAAGGCGTGCCAGCCATGGGGCGTATCTGAGGACGGCTTGCCAGCCGCGATACGTAGTAAGGCTCGCCAGCCATGGGGCGTATCTAAGGAGGGCTCGCCAGCCGCGATGCGTAGTAAGGCTCGCCAGCCATGGGGCGTATATGAGGAGGGCTCGCCAGCCATGGGGCGTATCTGAGGAGGGCTCGCCAGCCACGATGCGTTGTAAGGCTCGCCAGCCATGGTGCGTATCTGAGGAGGGCTCGCCAGCCGCGATGCATTATAAGGCTCGCCAGCCATGGGGCGTATCTGATGAGGGCTCACCAGCCGCGATGCATTGTAAGGCTCGCCAGCCATGGTGCGTATCTGAGGAGGGCTCGCCAGCCGCGATGCGTTGTAAGGCTCGCCAGCCATGGTGCGTATCTGAGGAGGGCTCGCCAGCCGTGATGCGTAATAAGGCTCGCCAGCCATGGGGCGTATCTGAGGAGGGCTCGCCAACCGCGATGCGTTATAAGGCTCGCCAGCCATGGGGCGTATCTGTGGAGGGCTCGCCAGCCATGGGGCGTATCTGAGGAAGGCTCGCCAGCCGCGAAGCGTTGTAAGGCTCGCCAGCCATGGTGCGGTCGCTTGATCGACCGTGAGAATAGCCGCATCGGATGGGCTTGTTTTGAAAGTAGCAAACTCGTGATGCCACCGTGGAAATAGTGAGTTTTTAATTTTACTATCAATGTTTTTGAAATAAGCGGGTTCCGCGAGGAAGCCCCCTGTTGACATTTGAATGAATAGTGAATTTGGAACTTTCACTATTCATTGCTTTTTGAATTTGAAGTGGCGGTTTTATTCGCCGTTTGTTTGAGTTTTGAAGGAAATATCAAATTTTGAATTTTGCTATCGCGTTTAGAGTGACGGTTTATGTGCCGCCGTTAACATCTGAAAGAAATAGTGAATTTGGAATCTTCACTATTATTTCTGAAGTGACGGTTTATGTGCCGCTGTTGACATGTGTGGAAAATAGTGAATTTGGAATCTTCACCATTATGTTTGAAGTGACGGTTTATGTGCCGCCGTTGACTTTTGAAGGAAATAGTGAATTTGGAATCTTCACTATTATTTTTGAAGTGACGGTTTATGTGCCGCCGCTGATATGTGAAGAAAATAGTGAATTTGGAATCTTCACTATTATTTTTGAAATTGGCGGTTTTACTTGTCGTCGTTTGAATTTTGAGGAAATAGTGAATTTATATTTTCACTATTTGTCTTTGTATTTGAGAAAACGACGGTCCTGAAGGTCGTCGATGAAAACTTGAAGTTTGTTATGTGGGAATTGGGCCAAAGCCCGAAATTCACTGAATAGAGTAAGGGGAGGCCTGGTTTAGGCGCGAGCCACCTGGCGAACCAAAGGGGCTTCCTTATTTTTCTGTAAAAGACGCGAGGCTTGGCTGCTCGTCATTCATCATTCGTCTTCAACCTTCCGACACAAGAAAACCCAAAAACGCCATTGTTGGTTCTTTAGCTTGTTTTCATTTGCGCCGATATCATCAATGTCATTTCAAGGTACGTGTTTCCTCTTGAATCCTTTTAAGTTTGTTGATCATTTGATAGATTGAATTAGGGCAAAAGTTTTAACCTAGAAAATTGATTTGGGTGTTTTTTATTGAGCCCATTTCAAGTGAAATTGATGATTGCATTAGGTTAGAAACCTGTTTAGGAGTATAGGTGATACGTGCATATTGTATAGTCTTTTTAGCCTATTTCAGCACGTATTTCCATGCATTTTTGTACTGTTTACATAGTATTATGCCCCGAATTGGCTACTTTGGTTCGTTTTGTCCGTTTTGTAGAAATGAACGCGAAATTAGTGGAATCGTACCATTTTTCGTCCTTTTTGCATGCATTTTGAGGAGACGGGATTTTCCAGAGTGAGATACTGCATTGGAATGCGTGAAGGCACGGTTTACGAGGCAGTCGGGCACGAGTCTAAGCTGATTTGAAGGAAGAACATTTGATCGAGTGGTTTTATTACTCGATCGAATGGTTTTTATAGCCTGGGTTGATCGATCGAGTAGTTGTTTACTCGATCGAGAAGTGCTGAAAAGAGAGGTTACTCGATCGAGTAGATTTTCTGGAGTTTTGCTCGATCGAGTGGATTTATTCTACTCGATCGAGTGGTTTAGGCTTTCGTGGGCTTTAATTAGCCCGTTAACGTGTTTTAGTTGTTGGACTTAGTTTATTTTCTATTTAAACTTGCGTTAACTAGGTCATTAGCTATCTTTTATCTTTGATCTTATCATCTATCAGTTTTAGCTTTCACAAAAACACATTACGTTGTTTTTTTTCCTTTTCGCTGTAACTTTGTCTTCGGGATTATTTCGCTCGGATTTTGTCGTTCTTTACGTCGGATTCTCACGATTGTAATCTCTTCCTCTTTTCTTAATAATAATCTTTATTTCATTTGCTTTAATTCTTCGTTTTGCTTTACTTAATTTCTGCCCTAATTCACTTTTATGCAATTTAGTTATCGTTTTAATATGTTGAATGCTGGTCATTTATCCGCTGTTAGTTTTGATAGTATAAATAGCGATATGAGTAGCTAAACTTGTTTCATGTTGGGATTAGGGGATCTACGGTAGAAATGTGACGATGTAGTAAGTAGGTTAGATGAATTAATTGTGAGATTCTGTCACCATAGCAATTTAACTGTATTTTACCGACTTAGTTGAGTGCACGCTTGTGAGTCGCCCCTTTTAATCTGGCTAAATTTAATCCTGGATCGGAAGATTGGACTAAATTGGCCTGCTATGAATAGTAGACTACCCTGGCGAGGACGGAAGTTAAGTTAGTGGTATTTTAGGATAGAAAGTGGACCGGAAGGACCTTTCCATATCCGCCTCGCATTAATTTGTCTAAGTTGTTTACATTTGAGTCACTGGACTACCGTAGTAAACCAAAATCCTGACATGACCCTTCTCTATTTGATAGTTTAATTCTATTTTCCTGCCTTTACTGCTCTTCTCTCTGCTTCTCTTTCCTTTAAACCTTTAGTTTAGAAAACCAATTTAAACAACCCCCCCCCCCCCATTTTGTGACTAAATAGACGGACTATTACAGATATCTTGCCTCCCTGAGGAGATCGACCTAAAGGGAAATATCCGTAAAATTCCCTTAAATTTTAGGACTATAACTTATCTTTAACATGTGATTATCGTCATAAAACATAAATACAAGAGAAACGATAAGGAATAAAGAATCAACCTCGGGTCCTTGAGAATTCGGCCTAAGAACAGAAATCAAAGTAGATTTCCTCCTAATCGTTGCACCCAAGACCGTCTGAGACTATGCCCCTTATGCTAGAAAGTACTCTCTAATTGCCTTGCAATATTGAGAGAGTTTATGTGAGGTTTTTCGATGTGAGATCTAGGTTTCAGAGAGAATGCCTCCAAAACCTAATTTTCTGTAAAATGAAAATGCTTAGGTCAAAAGGAGAGAGAGCCTCTCCTTTTGTTTGCCTCGGTCCGCGGGTCTCAAGAGGAGGGAGTGGGCTTTCCACTTTCTCCTCATTTGACTCGTGATCCGACTCGTAATTGCTAAAATGTATATGACGGGATTTTATCATAAATCGTCATCGGTTATCGGTTATTAAAATATCGTCTAGTAACATGAATTAGTCGATATAATAATACATGTCCGATAATGACAATATTGTATAATTAATTTATTCAATATACATTAATCAAATATAATCGTTTATATTTAATTTACGAATTAACTGTTTAATTCGCCTTAGCCATTATTATTTAATCCGTATTAAATAAAATATCTCAACATCGCGTTTGACTAATTATTAGTCAATAACTCCGACTAACTGCTTAGTCATATTAGGCATCAACATGACTGTATTTTCATACCGTCACATCTCTCAAACGTATCCTATAGGTGTGACTTTTAGGGACCAGTTGATCACCGCCATCTGTATGACAATAACGTCAAACTTATCTAGCAAGCCAACCGTTATTGATAAACGTGGACCAACTGATAATAATACAAAAGTATACCCTTTGATCCTTTTAGAGATTTAAATGTTATTGCACTAACTGTAGAGGACACCAGCCCCAACAAGCTCCCACTTGTCCGTACAAGTGTATGTGTAATAACGTTATCCGCACTAACTGGAGGACACAGCTCCAACAAACTCCCACTTGTCCGTACAAGTGTATGTGCGATAACGGATTCTCATATCCATTTAAAATTTCTCCCACTCAATGTAAAACAATTTGCAGATTCGGATCCGCAAAGGTCGTATTTTACAATCGATCTGTATCATGAGTGGTTTCCTCGACTAGAGAGTAACTTAACTGATAAAACGAATCCGTATTCGAGCATGGCCATGCGTTTCAGTTACAGCTCCTCGAGTGGCCCTGAGAAATATCGAGTACCTGATAAAGGCTGAATATTTCCTTCAACTCGACTCCTGCCGATCTAAGCACAGCATGAAATGACCCAGAAAAAATATACTTGGCCCCCTGTTACGGATGACCGTGAGAAAGAAACCAAAGTCACCCAAAATCTGCCTTAGTCTCAGGAGACAGTCGATAGTCAAAAGAATCGACTCTTAGGATCACCATGGAGGTCCTATCCACGACCTGGCACCGAATGTTATAAAACATTTAGGACTCCACGTCGATGTCACAATTGTGTCCTACGAGATATTCGTATAAATCGCCTCTGTGATTGGTCAGTCAACCTTTTGACTTATGGCTCGTTGAACCCACCATCAACCAACGTCACAAAATAATTGCCAGAGTTATCAGCTCATGTGGGCAATTAAGGACCAAAATATAATGTTTGTTCAGTTCACTTTGTGGTGTTCAAAAATTGTCGTACAATTCCACATGAAAAACAAAATATATAAATATCAAAAACGATGATGTCGTATAGAGTACACAAGAAAATGAATCTAATCCATTAAAGAGTACTACAACTCAGGAACACGTTTAATTCTCATGGAATTAACATGCCCTTCATGCTTATCTTGTCGTAATGGTTTAGTGAGAGGATCTGCTATATTATCATCTGTAGCAATCTTTTCTATCACTACCTCCTTTTGCTCCACGTAATCTCGGATTAGATGAGCTTTCCGTTGTACATCTCTAGACTTGTTGCTAGACTTAGAGTCCTTAGCTTGGAAGATGGCACCTCTATTGTCGCAATAGATGGTGATCGGGTCATCTAGGCACTACAGATAGTCCTTGTAAGAATTGACGCATCCATATCGCTTCCTTTGCAGCTTCAGACGCGGCATAATACTCGGACTCAGTCGTAGAATCTGCTGTAACACTTATTTTGGAACTCTTCCAGCTGACTGCAGCGCCATTAAGAGTAAAAACGAATCCAGACTGAGATTTCGAGTCATCTCGATCCGTTTGGAAGCTAGCATCTGCGTAACCGGTTGCGCATAGATTTTGATCGCCTCCATAAGTCAATGCCCAATCTTTAGTCCTCCGTAGGTACTTAAGAATGTTCTTGACAGCCATCCAATGTGATTCACCTAGATGCTGTTGGAATCGACTTGTCATACTCAATGCATATGCCACGTCTGGACGTGTGCATATCATGGCATACATGATTGATCCTATAGCCGAGGCATAAGGAATCCGTGTCATGCGCTTTTTCTCTTCCGGTGTCTCTGGTGCCTGAGACTTGCTCAAATGCACCCCTAGAGCCATAGGAAGAAACCCCTTTTTGGAGTTAGTCATGCTAAATCTCTCTAGTATCTTGTCTATATAAGACTCCTGACTGAGAGATAACATCCGACGTGATCTATCTCGATAGATACGGATGCCCAAAATTCTTTGTGCCTCACCCAGATCTTTCATCTGAAAATGGTTCTTCAACCATACTTTTACCGAAGTTAAGAGAGGTATGTCATTCCCAATCAGGAGTATGTCATCGACATACAATATTAGGAAGACAATCTTGCTCCCACTCGACTTGATATATAGACATGGTTCCTCGACCGATCGAGTAAATCCATTTTCTTTTATCACTTGGTCGAAGCGATGATTCCAACTCCGAGATGCTTGCTTAAGTCCATAAATGGAACGCTTAAACTTGCACACTTTCTTAGGATGTTCAGAATCGATGAAACCTTCGGGTTGTACCATGTACAACTCTTCCTCCAAATAACCGTTTAAGAAGGCGGTTTTCACATCCATCTGCCAAATTTCATAGTCATGAAAAGCGGCAATCGCTAAGATAATCCGAATGGAACGCAGCATGACTATGGGTGCAAAAATTTCATCGTAGTGCAAACCTGGCACTTGGGTGAAACCTTTAGCAACTAGTCGTGCTTTATAGATATCTTGTTGACCTTCCACAGAATGCTTTATCTTGTAAAGCCATTTGCATTGAAGGGGACGAACCTTAACAGGTAAGTCAACAAGATCTTATACGTTGTTCTCATACATGGAGTCCATCTCGGATTGCATGGCCTCAAGCCATAGCTTTGAGTCAGAACTGGTCATGGCACCTTTATAGGTTGCGGGTTCACTACTCGTTAAGAGTAGAATGTCATCTATGTCATGTTCCTCGACCATACCAATGTATCTGTCCGGAGGAATAGAGACTCTTCCCGACCTCCTAGGTTCCTCAGGAATATTCACCGCAGCCGGGATTGAAGGAATTGGTTCCTCCAATGATTGCTCGGTATTTGGTTCTGGAACCTCTGACAGCTCGAAGGTTCTATCACTCTTTGCATTCTCGAGAAATTCCTTCTCTAAGAATGTCGCACTAGCCGCAACAAAAACACGTTGTTCGGTTGGCGAATAAAAGTAATGACCAAGTGTTCCTTTAGGATAACCTATAAAGTATGTCTTGACCGATCGCGGGCCGAGCTTATCCTCGTGTCTCCACTTGACATAAGCCTCGCAGCCCCAAACCCTTATAAAGGACAAGTTGGGGACCGTTCCCTTCCATAGTTCATATGGAGTCTTGTCAACAGCTTTAGACGGACTTCGGTTAAGTATTTGATGTGAACATTATTTGCGCACATTTAGTCCCCTAATTGAGCCTATTTTGCATACTATTATAACATTTTATGGCCATTTTATCCGTCAAAACCTTCCTATTTGCTTTTCTATCGCATTTCATATGTTTTGTAGAAAAGGAGATAAATGAGGCGGAAATTCCCGTCTTTCGTGCACATTTGGAAGCTACTTGACGATAATAGATGGACTAGTATGAAGAGGAAGCAAGGACTAAAGACCAATCTCGAAAGAATAAAATGGAAATGAGCAAAAAGGGAAGAAACGAAGAAGAACCACTGCTGAAGAACAATCCGAACGGATTGTCTGAAATCCGTCCGTCTCATCACCACAATCCGAGCGTCCTGCTCTCTAATCCGCTCGGATTGCCCCGCTTAAATCCGCCCGGATTCCCCTGAATCCGCTCGGATCCACTTACCAGAATCCGGCCGTCCCGACTCCCGGCCCCGCACGGATCACAAAGACAAAGACGTTTCGTTCTTCAAGCCACGAAATGAAGAAGCCCTTCTCTCGGACAATCCCGGAGTCTCCTTGCTCAACTTAAAAAGTGTAATTACTAGTTTAGCCCTTAGTTAACCCTAATGCATCCTCCCTAATTTCCACTATAAATACCCCATTTGTAAATAAGCAAAGGGCATCCTTTTATGTTGTTTTAGAGTAGAAAATCCTTCTTTAGATTAGATTAGGAGTAGATTAGAATAGATTACTCTTTAATCTTTCTACAAATTACACATTAATCTCTCTTTAATTATTGTTCAAGCTTATTATTCAAGTTTATTATTGGGTAATTGAAGATTATTGGGTTATTATTGGGAGATTGACAACCTTCCATCAATCAATCAAGTTTCTTCTATTATTCTTGCTTTATTGTTTGGATCATCTCAAGTTGGTATAATTCCTTTACTCTTTAATCTTTATTGTTCATTTCTTCATTCTATTATCATGTTTATACTTGTTGTGATGATTGACACCATTAATGACATGTTTCCCATGATAATGAGTGAGTAGTTACTTAGCTAGGATTAGTGGGTAATTAGGGGAAACCAACATGGGATTGATTCATGCTTAATCTAATATGTTCACATGATTAAATTGCTTGCTTGTTGTGATGTCAACTTTATGCACATGTTATGTTTGATGAAATGCTAAGCCTATGAATCCTTGCATTTTTACCATCTCTTATCTACTCAACTTGACTTGTAAGATATAAACCAACTCGAGTCTTGTTAGATCATGCATAGAAGTTGAATAGGAGGAAAGTAAGTCGACTTGTAGGTGTTGTACAATCTAATCGATTCGGCTCCGGGACCCAACCCTTCCTATGAACCGCAAGACATAACCCAACTCGGTTCCTCCACAACATTAATTGCTTGCAACCTTGTAAACATGTTTGTATGATCAACACCATGAATCCCCCATGACCCCATTATATCCTAGCACTTTTAATCATTTGTTTACATCTTTCCTTTTATTGTTTGTTTTACCTTATTGTTTGCATTAGTCTAGACACAACTACAAACCCAACCAAATTGTGACACTAGCATAAATTAAGATAGATAGACTTAGAACCCAAAGCACACCGTCCCATGGATCGACCTCGACTTACCGCTAACTAGTTGTTTGTTGAGTATTATAAATGTGTTTGATTGAGAGCCACGACGACACTCCCATCAAAATGGCGCCGTTGGCGGGGATGGTGCTATGTGATTAAGTTCTTACTTGTTTGTCTATTTTAATTGTGCTTTCACCTTGAGGAACTTGTTCCTCAAGGATTGTTCTTACCATTTTTTTGTGTAGTTTCCATGCTTGTAGTTGTTTCCTTGTCTTAGCTATGATGACCCAAGACTTGGTACATGGAGTATGTGGTGGATCTTTTGAGTATGACTATGGGTATGGGGAGTTTGAGGAGCAAGTCAACACAAACCTACCTTATTATTCGTACAATGAAAATCCTAACTACTACCCCAACTTTTCCCACCATAATCACCCCACCCAATACCCATTCCACAATGAACTTCAAATGCCACAATACAACCATTTTCACACCCACCCACAACAAAGGAATGAACCCATTCAAAACATGATCCTCCAAATGATGGTAGACCAACAAAACTTCTTCAAACAAATGCTAGAAGAGAGCCGAAAAGAAGAAGATGTTCTTAAAAACATCGCTATCCAAAGAAAGCGATTGGGGATTCAAATTGCCCAACTAAAAGAATTCCAAGCAACCCCTCACCACCGTTCTTTGGATATCGAGCTTAAATGCGAGTTTGAAGTGGTGACCTTTGACATGGAAGATGAGAAGTGGGAGGAGCCAAGTTCCTTGAGCTCTTGTGACTATGAGAGTGTTGTATTTAATGAGGAAGACATGAGGTTAAGCAAACCAAATGTTCTTGACCTTTGTGAGTATGAGGGTGTGACTTTTGATGTGAACATTGAGGTGTTGGAGAAGGAGCTAGATGAAGCCCCCATGAATGATTCATATGAAGGTAGCAACAATGATGATGGACCAAGAGGAGGGATTCGCAATATCACCTTGCTTGAGGAGCCTATCCTCGAGGCATTTGAGATACCCTATCATGAAGAAGAACGTCCTTCCTTTACCCTTCATGAAGACCATTTGGCACCTATCATGGAGCCAATGATCATTGAAGAGGACATGTTAGATCTTCTCCAAAAAGCCAAAGTGTCTTACAAAAGTTATTTGGTGAAAAAGCTCAAGGAGAAAATTGCTCGTGAGGCTACTTGTGAAGATTTGGCACCCATAATCTCAACTCCCATGGTATCCAATCATCAAAGTCATGAAAATTCTCTTTCCACCTTGGGAGGATTGAAAAATCAAAATGCTATCATCACCAAAATTGAAGAAGAAGTTGGTAAGTGGAAGTCCCCGGATGAAAAAGAACCACACTTCATGCTTAACCCTAACAAGGATCATGGATATATTTACTTGAAGCAACGGGAAAGCTCTAGTGCTAAGGACAAGGTGAAAGAAAGAACATATGACAAACTTCCTTGGCCAAATTTCATTTTCAAATGGAGCAACCCATACTTATGTTTATTTGGAGCTTGTTCACAAGCTTTTGATCTTCTATTGAGAGCCTTGAGCTCTATGGATAAGAATTCCTTCAGATTGAACTAGTTTGGTGGAGTCCTACCTCAAACCACCATTTGTAAGATATTTCTTGGGACCTTTTGTATAATATTGTACATATTTTTGCCTTTAATTTCTTGCATGAGAGGGAAGAGAGAGAGAGTCATCTTACATGATTTATGAGCAAATTTCAGAAAAGGATAGGGAAAAAGAGAAAATCAGTGAAAAGGGGTCTACCATTCCACGAAAGAAGAAAGAAGGAAGAGAAAGAAGCAGAGACGCTCGGATCCAAGCAATTCCGCCCGTCCAGGGCCCGCGGAAAAGAAAAAGCTGAAACTGAGGAAGAATCCGAGCGGATTCAAAGAAATCCGCCCGTCCAACCTAATCCGTCCGTCTTCTCCACGGGACGCCCGTCCCGTATGGCGTCCAACAAAGAAGATTTTAATCTACGCCAAAATCCGTGCGGATTAAAAGGAATCCGTCCGTCTGATCAAGACGTCCGTCTTCTACACAATCCGCCGTCTCGTCCTCGCTTCTCAACCAACAGATTTCTTTTCTATAATCCGTACGGATTAGAAGGAATCCGCCCGTCTTGCCCATCCAGAATCCGTCCGTCCCGTCTCGCGATCCGCTCGGATTGCACTTGTTCATGCGAAAAAAATCGGGTCATGTCCAACCCTATCCGTTCGGATTCCCTTCTTTTTCTATATAAACACCCCCTTTCTCCCTCATTTCCTCATCCTATCAAAACCCTAACACTCTCTTCAATCCTCAAAATCCCCTTCATATCTTCAAAAACACCCACATCACCCCCATCACCAACATGAGTTCCAAGGGAAAGGCCAAGAAATTGTTTGATTCGATCGGAAAGAAGCGCAAGGGGTCATCCTCTTCAACACCACGAAATGTGATAATGAGGGGAGGTATTGAACAACTCAACAACTTCCAAGAAGTGATCTTCACATCCGACGACCAACGCGAAAATTTCATCGAGCTTCTAGGTAAGAAATACGAACCTACTCAATTTGTTGACACTAGGGTGTTGGAAATCCTTAAGATAAGGTACCCTACCGAGGCGTTCTTCAATGGCCTTGGCATTGGGGACCTTTTCCATGCTCATGAAGAGACTTACCTTAGTCTCACCCTTGAATTCTTGAGTAGCCTTCGCATTGTGGCGGATGCCCGCAACAATTTAGGCATGGAGTTTAGGTTATGTAACCGAGACCATGTTCTTTCTCTTGAAGAATTTGCCTATGTTTTCGGTCTTCAAATACCCACCGCCTATACCGACAAGCCCGATAATTTTAGTGTGGATTTTCTTTGGAAAGCTATCTCCGGAAAGAACTTTACCCATATAAAGCGTTGCTATACTTTTGCTATTCAACATCCGGTGATCCGATTCACCGAACGCTTTGTAGCCGGGTGTATCAATGGGAGGTACGAGCAAGATCGGTGTACTCTCATCGACTTAACTTTTCTTGAGTCTCATTTGAATGTTCGAGCGGTGAGGCGTTATAACTTCAATACGCCGCTTGAGATACTCAATAGGTTCAATGACTTTGCTCAAGGGACTTCTCAACTTAAAACCTTCGTGATGGGAGGTCTAATTACAATGATAGCCAAACACCTTTGCCCCGGATTCAATGCCCGGGGAACCTATATTCCTCTCGAAGGGAGGACTTTGATTGATGAGCACACCATCTTCCATAGTCACCGATGGTGCAGCTACACTCAAGATGAGAGTGTGGAATGGTACACCAAGGGTTGCACTTCGATGATCCTTGAAGGATGGAAGATACCGGGCATCGAACCACGGTTGAGTCCATACTCTCCTCCACCAAGCTACCTCCTTGATATCCAAATTCTTGATAATCCCCCTCAAAGGGAAGAGCCGCACCGTCAACCACCCCGTGGAGGGCCGGGCATACAAATGCGCCCACCTTCCTACGTCCCTATCCCACCTTTCCCTATTCCGCATACCCCTTTCCAACCTAAGCAATCCCCAACACCCCGGGTATTAATGATTTGATGGCACTCATGAATAGAGTGGACCTTAGGGTGCATAAAGGGAGGGAAGACGACTACCTAGCCCTCTACCCTCAATACTATACCATGGCTCAGCAAGGGTATGTTGACCCTAACGGTCCTTTGCCCTCTTGGGCACAACCAGAGCTCTTGTTCCCAAATTATGGGGACCAAACTAGGAGTCGCGGCGATGGAGGGCATTCTAGCCAAGGTGGAGGGTACTCGGGTCAAGAAGGAGCTTTTGACCAAGGAGGATATTGGGGCCAAGCACCCAGACATGACCAAGCCGGGAGCTCTCATGGTTATGGCTATGACTATGATGAGGATGACGAGTGAAAGAGGCCTACTTCACCACTTCCACTTGTATGATATCCATCTCCCCCTCTCTCTTTTACATTTACTTTTGCATTTAGTATAGCATTTAGCTTGCATTTGTATTATATTTCATATTGCATTTACATTAGTTAGTTCATATAGTATAGTTTGCATTGTAATATATCTCACATGATTCATGTAGTTAGTTGCATATAGATTAGAATTCATGCATAAATCACTAATGACCAATCCTATTCTTTTCTACACTAGAGATAGTGTTTAAATCGGTTTGGGGAGGTTTGATCATAAGTGACCATAGTTTAAATCATGCATCTTATAGTATAGTTTAGATTGCATTCATTTGTTATATATCTCATATAGAATTGCATTTAGTTAGAGCATGCATTCATTCATACCATATCATTGCATTCGTACTTCAATTTCCAAAAAATCAAAAATTCAAAAACATGTATTTCTTTTTCATTCCTACTCCTACATGTACATTGAGGACAATGTCCAAAATAAAGTGGGGGATGGGAATTTATATTCCAAAAATGCATAAAAATTGAAAAATTTCGAAAAATCACAAAAATATGTCTTTTAATTTCATTAAAACAAAAACCATAAAAATTTGAAAAATTGAAAAACCAAAAACATGTTCATTTCCTTTGTAGTGTAGTCTTGTATATATTGTTTTGTATATATTGTGTTTATTCATCCTTGTTCACATTGATTGACTACGCCACATCCGAGGCATGAGGAATATGAAGACCGCATGGTATGATCTTTCCAATCTCCTTTTTCCTCTTTATGTTAATGACTATGTGGCTTTATTTTGATTGATGCGGTAAAAACAATGTGAATTTAGGATTGCATTTAGTTTATTTGTCATATTAGTTGGTAGAATCATTTGCATTAGGATGTTTATATGTTAGTTGCATCATGGCATGTAGTTTGCATGTTAGAAAAATTTTGCGAAACCGTCTATTTGGGAAGCTTGACAAGTGTATATAGGCCCTAGTAGATGCTTTTTGTTCTTAAGACTTTGCTTGTTAGAATGCTTGTAAAACACCCTAGGATGTGTCATGCTAGTATCCTTTGACCCATGGTTTAAGGCCTAGTCAAGAGTACCTTGTGGTGTGATAACTCCTTGGCTACCGTTTATTCCAAGGTGACCCTTGAAACCATGCATCCATCTTTCATCCATGTTCTACCATACATTTTGTCATCAAAGGGAATGGGCACAAAAAGAAATCAATTTGAGTTCAATGAAATAAAAAGTGAAAGAAAGTTTGCAAAATTGCATCAAATGAAAAGAGGAGCAAAAATAGAACTCCTAAGCTTCAAATACAAGGCACCCTCGTTACTAATTGGGGTGACTTTGAAAATGTTCAAAAAGAAAATGCAAAAAGTTGAAAGTTGTCAAGTGTTGAAAAGCCAAAAATCAAAAAGAAATGGCAAAGAAAGTGTTCTCAAATGTCAAATGCCACAAGAAATTGGGGGGAAAAACAAAAACAAAAGCAAACTCCCAAAAGTGAAACTCAAATACTATCGATCCCTTTATCCACCGTATCCATTTTTGTGCGTGGTAGAGAGGGGACGACCCTTCTTCTTGTCTAGGCAAGAGGGGGAATTCCGCGATCCTCCAGTGTTTCTAACACCATAGGAGTCTACTCTTGACAAAAGCATTTAACGATTGAGGACAAAGGTACCTAGCTTGACACAACTTGGAGGTGATTTATTGGTATCCTTCTAGGCTTAGTAGTTTGAACAAATTGCATCTATGAAGGATTGTGTACCCTTGAATTGCTTCCCTTGTAGGTAATTTCCGCCACTTAGATGAGGAAAGTGGCTATTCTTTTTGTAGATGCATCCATTATGTGATTTTGTGTGCTTAATGTTTGGATGTGTCGCCATTTTGGCAAGACCCACCTTGCCTTGCAAGAAGGCACCCTACCTCATGGTTGTCTTGTTGTGAGTTGAAGGGGCGGAGTGAGACCCGCTAATTGTCTCATATCGGCTATGTTATTAGGTTAGTCTAAATAAAGGTCTAGTTTTTGTCACCTCTTTACTCGGGACGAGTAAAGGTTCGGTTTGGGGATATTTGATGTGAACATTATTTGCGCACATTTAGTCCCCTAATTGAGCCTATTTTGCATACTATTATAACATTTTATGGCCATTTTATCCGTCAAAACCTTCCTATTTGCTTTTCTATCGCATTTCATATGTTTTGTAGAAAAGGAGATAAATGAGGCGGAAATTCCCGTCTTTCGTGCACATTTGGAAGCTACTTGACGATAATAGATGGACTAGTATGAAGAGGAAGCAAGGACTAAAGACCAATCTCGAAAGAATAAAATGGAAATGAGCAAAAAGGGAAGAAACGAAGAAGAACCACTGCTGAAGAACAATCCGAACGGATTGTCCAAATCCGTCCGTCTCATCACCACAATCCGAGCGTCCCGCTCTCTAATCCGCTCGGATTGCCCGCTTAAATCCGCCCGATTCCCTGAATCCGCTCGGATCCACTTACTAATCCGGCCGTCCCGACTCCCGGCCGCACGGATCACAAAGACAAAGACAGTTTCGTTCTTCAAGCCACGAAATGAAGAAGCCCTTCTCTCGGACAATCCCGGAGTCTCCTTGCTCAACTTAAAAAGTGTAATTACTAGTTTAGCCCTTAGTTAACCCTAATGCATCCTCCCTAATTTCCACTATAAATACCCCATTTGTAAATAAGCAAAGGGCATCCTTTTATGTTGTTTTAGAGTAGAAAATCCTTCTTTAGATTAGATTAGGAGTAGATTAGAATAGATTACTCTTTAATCTTTCTACAAATTACACATTAATCTCTCTTTAATTATTGTTCAAGCTTATTATTCAAGTTTATTATTGGGTAATTGAAGATTATTGGGTTATTATTGGGAGATTGACAACCTTCCATCAATCAAGTTTCTTCTATTATTCTTGCTTTATTGTTTGGATCATCTCAAGTTGGTATAATTCCTTTACTCTTTAATCTTTATTGTTCATTTCTTCATTCTATTATCATGTTTATACTTGTTGTGATGATTGACACCATTAATGACATGTTTCCCATGATAATGAGTGAGTAGTTACTTAGCTAGGATTAGTGGGTAATTAGGGGAAACCAACATGGGATTGATTCATGCTTAATCTAATATGTTCACATGATTAAATTGCTTGCTTGTTGTGATGTCAACTTTATGCACATGTTATGTTTGATGAAATGCTAAGCCTATGAATCCTTGCATTTTTACCATCTCTTATCTACTCAACTTGACTTGTAAGATATAAACCAACTCGAGTCTTGTTAGATCATGCATAGAAGTTGAATAGGAGGAAAGTAAGTCGACTTGTAGGTGTTGTACAATCTAATCGATTCGGCTCCGGGACCCAACCCTTCCTATGAACCGCAAGATATAACCCAACTCGGTTCCTCCACAACATTAATTGCTTGCAACCTTGTAAACATGTTTGTATGATCAACACCATGAATCCCCCATGACCCCATTATATCCTAGCACTTTTAATCATTTGTTTACATCTTTCCTTTTATTGTTTGTTTTACCTTATTGTTTGCATTAGTCTAGACACAACTACAAACCCAACCAAATTGTGACACTAGCATAAATTAAGATAGATAGACTTAGAACCCAAAGCACACCGTCCCATGGATCGACCTCGACTTACCGCTAACTAGTTGTTTGTTGAGTATTATAAATGTGTTTGATTGAGAGCCACGACGACACTCCCCATCAGTATTAGAGCAGCTGACAAAAGAGCATAACCCCACAATGAGTCAGGCAACACGGTGTGACTCATCATGGATCGAACCATATCAAGTAGTGTTCGATTTCTCCGTTCGGACACACCATTCAACTGAGGTGTTCCAGGTGGAGTTAACTTTAAGGCAATCCCACAGTCCTTAAGGTGTTGATCAAACTCGTGAGAAAGATACTCGCCACCACGGTCTGATCGCAATGTTTTAATCTTTCTACCCAGTAGGTTCTGTACCCGATTCTGGTATTCCTTGAATTTCTCAAAGGATTCACTTTTGTGCTTCATTAAGTAGACATAGCCATATCTACTTAAATCGTCCGTGAAAGTGATGAAATACCTATAGCCTTCTCGTGCGGTGATTGACATAGGTCCACACACATCCGTATGTATGAGCCCTAATAGGTCAGCAGCGCGCATTCCAACACCTTTGAAGGAAATTCGAGTCATCTTACCAATGAGACATGATTCACATGTGCCAAATGATTGAAAATCAAAGGCCGAGATAGCTCCATTCTTTATGAGCTGTTTTACGCGTTTCTCATTAATGTGTCCCATACGGCAGTGCCATAGATACGTTTGATCTTTGTCACCAACCTTTAACTTCTTATTCATTACGTGTAATATTTCGGTGGTCTGATCTAAAACATAAATTCCGTTCATGGAGACTGCCTTGCCATAAATCATATCGTGTAATGAGAAAATGCAAGTATTATTCTCTATTACAAATGAAAAACCAAGTTTGTCAAGTGCAGAAACTGAAATAATGTTTTTAGAAAGACTGGGTACATAATAGCAGTTATATAAAAATAACTCAAATCCGCTAGGAAGCTGGATCACGTATGTTCCCCTCGAGACGACAGCCACTCGTGCTCCATTCCCGACACGCAGGTCCACCTCACCCTTTACGAGGGGTTCGATGTTTCGGAGCCCCTGCACATGATTAGACAGATGAGAACCACAACCAGTATCTAGTACCCAAGTTCCGTAACTTGCGTGGTTAATCTCAATCATATGAATAAAACAAGAAGAAGAAGAAGAAGACATACCAACAGGTTTAACGCGACCTGCTTTTATGTCCTCATGATAAACAGGACATGTACGCCTCCAATGCCCAGTCTTGTGGCAGTGATGGCATTCCATATTTTCGGTCTTACTCTTTGTCGCACCTGATGAGTTGCTTGCCTCACCAGGCCCACTCTTACCTGATCCCGACTTCTTAAACTTCGGTTTACCTACCGCTAGGTCTGCCTGAGCTTTGCCCTTACCCTTGCCCTTGTTTGACACAACGAGAACATCCTGTTTCAAGCTCCCACTGAACTTCATGTCCTTCTCGGTCTGTACGAGAAGGGAGTGTAGTTCATGAGGACTTTTCTTCAAATCATTCATATAGTAATTCGCTCTAAAGAGCGCAAAACCATCGTGGAGTGAATGAAGCATTCGGTCAATCACGATGTTCTCGCTGATTTTACAATCAAGCGCCTCCAGTCTCTCGACATTCTCAATCATGCTGAGAATGTGTGGGCTAACCGGTTGGCCCTTCTGGAGTCTCGCATCAAAGAAGCGAGTGGTATGCTCATAGGTCACGATTCTCGGTGCTTTCGAGAATTCCTTGGTGAGCGTGGTGAAAATCTTGTTTGCACCTTGGGCTATGTAGCGTTTCCGCTAATTGGATTCCATTGCAAAAATGAGTACGTTTTTAATCGCACCCGATTCCATGACGAAATCGTTATACTTGGCGATCTCGTTAGCTCCAGCCGTGGGGCCTGGGTTTGACGGGATGGGCTCTGTCAGAAATTTGAGCTTCCCGTCAACTGCGAAAGCATTCCGTAATGCCGCCTCCTAGTCCGCGAAGTTTGATCCATCATTCTTCAGTCGAGTTGACTGATTCATCTGATTCATGAAGATCCGAAGCCAGGACTCACGGTCCAATATGGCACTTGGCATTGGGTCGTCAGCACGGCCAGCCATTTTCTTATTAGTAGTTTAAGTGATCGTGATCTACACTGAAAAAGAAAGGAAAACAAAACGAAATAAGCAACTTATCGAGGTGATTTAAGTCTATTTAAAATACATTTTAACGTGTAGACTCTTGCACTTGCATAATTGATCTCCCTCAAGAATAATACAAGTGATCCCAAGACTCAATTTCCGTAAATTGATTAGCCAACTGTTTAGCTAGTTCTTCTGTAAGAACTCTTGGTCGATAGATTTCTGTAAATCCTATCTATAGTCCACCATAATCACAGGATCGTACGAGTGACCATAGTGTTGAGATAAAATAAGTCAATCAGTTCCAACTTACCCGACGTAGAAGGGGTCATATTATGCCTACCGACGAAGAAGGGATTCATTGGAGTTTGACCTATAAAGACTATTCTCAATTTTTGGTTATACGAGGAAGATCCCATCGACTTAGTTTTAATTCATATTAAGTGAACGAAAAACTAGAATTGCGTGAATGAATTAATTTAGGTGATGGCTTAATAAAAACATGTGATATCTGTATATCAAAGAAAACTAACGCGTGACCTCTATATGAGTCAGTTTTCATGCAATTATTAGGTGGTTTGATTTTAGGCGGAATATGATGCAATCTATCGTTACGATAAAATAAATGAAAGAATGCAAAACGTAAATAAAAATTCCTAGTGTGGCCTATCCTAGTAAAAATGAACATAATACAACTTTGGAATCCACCGTTGGACCCGAAAAGCTTGTCTTGATGTTCCATCTTGATCCATGCAGCGGGAGTGAGCATCCGATTCTCCATCTTTGGTCTTCTCAAAATTAAAATTAAAATATTACAAAATATAAACCTATTTACATTCTAAACAAAAAACTGCAATTACAAGGAAAAACCAAAACGGAGATGCGAGATCTCAAAATACAACCAAGACCGTGTTCCATCATTACGGTAACACGTTCTACTAAGGCCACACTAAGTTACAACTGTTTGTAAAAATAAATACGTAATTAAAAGCATTCAAGGCATTCAAAATAACGATAAAAAAAAATGCATCAACTAAAACTAAAATTTATTCATGACATAATTCCGTAATTATGTTAAATTTATCCAAACCACCTTTTAACGATTAAAATTATGTGACAAAACCGCTTCTATCAACTTAATTTTAATCCGTGATAATTCGTTACTTTAAATTCGCTTTAAAATAACTATATGGTACGTGAGTGAACCGTTTCACTATCAAGCGAGTGTACAATATCCGTATAATGTACATTTTATGGCCAAAAGAAAATTTAAAACAAAAGAAATAAATATTACACGCTGCCAGAACAAAAATTCCTCGATCGAGGAAGAAAAGGGCTCGATCGACTGAGGCTGCCATTCGATCGAGAGGATTGCCAAACAGGAAGTGCTCGATCGACTAAACTAGGGGTCAATCGAGGACTTATATTAGCAAACCTGTTCGATCGAGCACGAGGACTTCTCGATCGAACAGATGGGGTTTTAAAACAGGTCGATCGAGTATAACATGTACTCGATCAAGCAAAAATAAGTCAGAAAAGCTCTCGATCGATTGGAAATCCACTCGATCGAGACCAAAACAGTTCTGAAAATTAAAAACCCTTGTGAAAAGATTTGACAAAGCAAAATCAATGGCAATTTTGACCTAATTCGTATAAAATTAAATCAACAATTGACAAAACATTAACATATTGCTATAATGATCGTGTAAAATAACAATATGCAAAAACCAAATCGAAAACAAACACAAGACAGCCGAGAATAACATATGGCCGCACGGTTTTCGAGACAATAAAAATCGTTTCAAAACGTTTTTATGAAAATCACAAAGAAAAATATACGTGGCCTCGCTCTGATACCACTTAAAGGGAAATATCCGTAAAATTCCCTTAAATTTTAGGACTATTATCTTTAACATGTGATTATCGTCATAAAAAATAAATACAAGAGAAACGATAAAGAATAAAGAATCAACCTCGGGTCCTTGAGAATTCGGCCTAAGAACAGAAATCAAAGTAGATTTCCTCCTAATCGTTGCACCCAAGACCGTTTGAGACTATGCCCCTTATGCTAGAAAGTACTCTCTAATTGCCTTGCAATATTGAGAGAGTTTATGTGAGGTTTTTCGATGTGAGATCTAGGTTTCAGAGAGAATGCCTCCAAAACCTAATTTTCTGTAAAATGAAAATGCTTAGGTCAAAAGGAGAGAGAGCCTCTCCTTTTGTTTGCCTCGGTCCGCGGGTCTCAAGAGGAGGGAGTGGGCTTTCCACTTTCTCCTCATTTGACTCGTGATCCGACTCGTAATTGCTAAAATGTATATGACGGGATTTTATCATAAATCGTCATCGGTTATCGGTTATTAAAATATCGTCTAGTAACATGAATTAGTCGATATAATAATACATGTCCGATAATGACAATATTGTATAATTAATTTATTCAATATACATTAATCAAATATAATCGTTTATATTTAATTTACGAATTAACTGTTTAATTCGCCTTAGCCATTATTATTTAATCCGTATTAAATAAAATATCTCAACATCGCGTTTGACTAATTATTAGTCAATAACTCCGACTAACTTCTTAGTCATATTAGGCATCAACATGACTGTATTTTCATACCGTCACATCTCTCAAACGTATCCTATAGGTGTGACTTTTAGGGACCAGTTGATCACCGCCATCTGTATGACAATAACGTCAAACTTATCTAGCAAGCCAACCGTTATTGATAAACGTGGACCAACTGATAATAATACAAAAGTATACCCTTTGATCCTTTTAGAGATTTAAATGTTATTGCACTAGCTGTAGAGGACACCAGCCCCAACAAGCTCCCACTTGTCCGTACAAGTGTATGTGTAATAACGTTATCCGCACTAACTGGAGGACACAGCTCCAACACGACCTGACTTCCCTATCTATATAGTTAGTTTAGTTAGTTATTTTTTATAGGTATACAACAGCCCTGTCAAATTTTGGCGCTGTTGCCGGGGAGGTAATTGCCCTATCTGTCTTTGTTTCGTTTATTTTATCCGTCTCAGGGAATTTTTATTCCTTGAGGCAGTTCTTATTTATTTTCTTTCAGTGTTGTTTATGCCCAGGTCAGACAAGTTTGAGTTAGTTTCAGCTGATTCAGAGCCAGAGAGACTGTTCAGGCATAGACTCCGTCTGCAAAGAGAATCACGAAAGGAAGACTTGAGTACTTTCGAGCCAGAGCTACATCATTTTCTTCTCGCAGAGGACCAGTCTTTAGAAGAAGACATTCCTATTTCTGCCGATCAGCCAGTAAAGATGCCGAACATTGCTAGTCACTCGGAGCCTAAAGCATCGTATATTCCTAAAGGTTTCAATCTCTAGACTGAGGATGGGAATACATTTGACATCCGTCCTTCCTATATCAATCTGGTGGAGAGAAACCTTTATAGAGGTGTGGCAGGTGAAGACCCGAGGAAGCATATGGAGGTCTTTACGGACTACTGTTCTACTATCCCCGCCACAAAGGGGGTAGCTCAAGACAAGATTAAGGAAGTTCTGTTTCCTTTTTCTTTGACTGATGCAGCCAAGGAGTGATTGACTTATTTGGACCGTACGGCCGCAGGGGTTATAAAGTGGGAGACCCTTGCTCTTGCTTTTTATAATAGATATTTCTCTCCACAATGCACCAATCAGCTGAGGGCAAAGATTACGAGTTTCAAGCAGGCACTTGATGAGACTCTCTATGAAGCATGGTCCCGTTTCAAGAAGTTGGTGAGGTCTCTTCCTCACCATGGTTTTGACCCGTGGTTTCTGTCTAACCAGTTCTACAATGGGCTGTATGATGATCACAGAGCCATACTTGATGCGTCATCTAATGGGAGATTCCAAGAGAATACTGACGATGATAAGGGATGGGCCCTTATTGAAGAGATGGCGAACCACAGTGCTGAATATGGAAACCCGAGGGATAGTATTAGAACAGTTCATGCTGTCGATAAGCAAGTTGTGGCTCAGCTAGAAGCTATGAATGCTAGATTTGATAAGTTGGAGTTATATTCTGCTGGGGAGCCTCAGACGGTCCATATGCTTACTAGAGGGGAGACCATTACATGTGAGAGGTGTGGTAGCAACGACGGTCACACTGCTGTTGGCTGTCTTATAGAGAAGGAACATGTCCTTGCCTTTCAACAATACAGGCAAGGAGGGGGTTCCTATTATAATAACCAAGGGGCAGTCCATCCAATTTGAGGTGGACAAGTGAAAATGTGCTCAATCCTAGCCCTCATCCGCACCAGCAGCTGTCATATGTCCCTCCACATAAGACTCAACAAGGCTTTCAGAAGCCCCCTGATCGTGAACGTGTCGTTGTACACCCAATCAAAACACATTTATAATACTCAACAAACTACTAGTTAGCGGTAAGTCGAGGTCGATCCATGGGGCGGTGTGCTTTGGGTTCTAAGTCTATCTATCTCAATTTATGCTAATGTCACAATTGATGGGGTTTGTAGTTGTGTTCTAGACTAATGCAAGCGATAAAGTAAAACAAACAATGAGCTAAGAAATGTAAACAAATGGCTAAAAGTGCTAGGATGTCATGGGGTCATAGGGGATTCATGGGGGTTGATCATACAAACATGTTTACAAAGTTGCAAGCAATTAATGTTATAAAGGAACCGAGTTGGTTTATGTCTTACGGTTCTTAGGAAGAGTTGGGTCCCGGAGCCGAATCGATTAGATTGTACAACACCTACAAGTCGACTTACTTTCCTCCTAATCACTTCTTATGCATGGTCTAACAAGACTCGAGTTGGTTTATATCTTACGAGTCAAGTTGAATAGATCATAGATGGTTGTAAATGCAAGGATTCATAGGCTTAGCATTTCATCAAACATAACATGTGCATAAAGTTGACATCACAACAAGCAAGCAATTTAATTATGAAAACATAATAGATTAAGCATGTTAAATCCCATGTTGGTTTCCCCTAATTATCCACTAATCCTAGCTAAGGAAACTACTCACTCATTATCATGGAGAACATGTCATTAATGGTGTCAATCATAACAACAAGTGTAAACATGATAAGAGAATGAGGAAATAAACAATAAAGAGTAAAGGGTAAAAGGATTATACCAAACTTGAGATGATTCCAAATAATAAAGCAAAGAATAATAGAAGAAACTTGATTGATTGATGAAGGGTTGTCAATCCTCCAATAATAACCCAATAATCTTCAATTGTCCAAAAGTAACAAACTTGAACAATAATTAAAGAGAGATTAATGTGTAATTTGTGGAAAGATTAAAGAGCAATCTATTCTAATCTACTCCTAATTGAATCTAAGAGGAATTTCTAATGTAGAGGCTTAACCTAATAAAAACCCTCTACCTTGATTATTTACAAATAGGGTATATATATATAGTAGAGCTTCATTAGGTTAACTAAGGCTAAATTAGTAATTACATTTTTGAGTTTTATGCAGGGAAACGCTAGTCTTTTTGGAAGGATGAGCATCTAGGCTGACGGGAACTGCGTCCGCGGGATCCACACTAGGCATAATCGACTCGAGGTTCTTTCGACTCGAATTAAGACAAATTAGAGTCGCCACCAAGTTTTTTGGGAACTTGGAACCGTTCAAGTCAACTTTACACCTTTCATCGAAAAACATAAAGCCAATCGACTACGCGTTTTTTATCGAATCTGGACAGCAACTTTCAAACAGCGATTTCTCTCTCGTTTCACGATGAAAATTCGATTTAAAAGATGTTTTGAAAACTAGAAAGAGAGGAGAACATAGATCTTAAAGCAACCCCTGCTCGTTTTGAGTTATTGGGCACGAAAAACGAGCACAAATAGAACTGGACAGACAGGAACAAACCGCGAAAACAGAGTGTATAACACTCAGTTTTTCGAGGGATTTCGTGTACTCTCAAGGGCAATTTGGCTCGTAAATCTTTGTCTAATGTGTAGATGGATGTTATATGGTTAATTAGGAACAAGAAACTCGAGTTTTGATGGAGGTTTGAAGGAGGAACGAATTGTTTTTCGGAGAGGACACACAAACTGTTTCAGTTTGGATGTCGGTTTTGTGGAAGGTTTTTGAGAGGCAATTAGGGTTTGTTTCTGAGGTTTAAAGCTTGTGAGTGAAGGTAGGATGTATGTAGAACTTAGAGGAATGAATGTATGGTGAAGGGGTGGTATTTATAAGGAGTTAAAGTAGGGTAAAAGAGAGGAGAGGCAGACGGGCCTGTTCGTGCATAGCTGCTGTCCAGCAGCTTTGGTGGGTTTTCTAGGGTTCGTATGGGGGGTTTTCTTGGTGATTATGGTAAGGTAATATGGGTAGGATATTAGGGTATGGGTTAGGTTTAATGGGCACGGGTTTTGGTGGTATTTGGAGCGGGTTTTGGACTCGGGTTTGAGCTGCAAAACAGGGGGCTGCTCGTGCTTTTGTGCGGGCTGTTGGGGAGATGTTTGGGACGGGATTTGGGCCATGGTTATGGGGTTCGAACTGGGGTTGGATGGGTAGAGGCTTAGGTTGGTTAGTGTACTCGATATTCGTGCCAACTCGCAAAGAAAACGGGCTCAAAAACCGAGCTATAATCGAGCTCCAAAACACGTGTTTAAAACAAGTTTTCGATTTTTAAATCGATTTTTCAAATCGATTAACACATTAAAATAAATGACTTTTCAAATCAAATACACTCATAAAATGATTTTTCAAATCAAATATTTATTTTATTTTCAATAAAATAAACTTGGGAAAATAAATTCAAAATAAAATAAAATGAATTCACCTTAAAAAAAGCTTTAATTTAAATATCATTTAAATTAATAAAATACTCCGTCGACAACGCTCATTCTACATCGTAAAACGAACCCAAATAATGACAATGACAACTAATAGAATACATGTGTCCTATCATCATCGGGTGTTTGTCGGGTTCTCTATAAATTCCAATATCGACGGATACGGGTATCTCTGAGCCCCCACTTTGACCGAGGCTTGGACAAGGCGAAAGTCAAAGTATACCCAGTCCCTCTCGACCTGAGGATTCTTCGGGTCGTTTATAGTCCATTAGACTTGCGTATATAAGCTCGCCAGCCATAAGAAGAGATCATACCTGAAACTTCGTTGGGGATTGACTCTTGCTTCTGTTGTGTCAAATTATCGTCGTTGGTCGTCGACCCATAAAATTGCATATATGGTGAGTTGAGCCTTATCCTTAGGCGCCTACGTATCCGTTTCTAACGGAATCAAACCCGCGTCGTAGTTCGGCAGCTGCTGACACATGCCCAAAGTTTATCATCGGCTGGCACTTGTCCGAAATTCATCATCTGCTGACATTTGCCCAAAATTTATCATCTCACGGGCAGTGTCCAAATGGGACGGGACTTTCCGAGGAGGTTGCCGCCGCTTTCATCATTTGCTTTCAGCTAAGGAATTCCTCCATTTCATACTCTTGTATTGAATTGAATTCTTGGTGGATGTCATCCTTTACATCTTGATAATGGTCTCTGAAGCCAACGGCTTCAGAGCCCCCAGTTTGCAATGGCTCTAAAGTCGAAGACTTTAGAGCCCCCAGTTGAAGCATATCCTGCTACATTTGAAACACAAAAACGTACTAGCAATAATCATCACATAAGCACATTTGGATCATCGATCCTAAAATTAGATCATTTGAAAGATTGGGTCGTCGACCCAAAAATTGAATTTGGAAATTTTGAATAATTGGGTCATCGACCCGAAATTTGAATTTATCATCACGTAGAAATGTTGGCCCTCGACCCTTCAAAAATTGAATCTTGAATTTTGAATGATTGGGCCATCGACCCGCAAAGATTCTACTACCTGGATCATCTATCCACAATTCGCAAAAAGTTTTTGAAATTTTGAAATTTTTGAAATCGAACCTTGATGGGTGAGCATGAAATACGACACAGACACTCTGTATGACTCGTAAACAACGTGGGCATAGCCCGCTACCGTAAAACAAAAAAAGGAAAATAAAACCGTAAGTGTGCACGGGTTTTAATTCAATTATTGACTTGTTGGGGGTAGAAATGTAAATTGGCCATTCTGGCGCCAAAAGATGGCAAATGGGAATCACAAGGTCGTCGAACTTGGGACGGAGATATCGTATGGCATGGGCGTGCTCCCAAGGGCACATGGGAATCAAGATCACTTGGCATTGACAAGGTGGATTAAACTCACGGAGCAACAACATTGGCTTCGCCCAGGCACTAAACACAGACTGATTTTATGAGAACACTTAGACATCACACATCACTCTTGTTGGGAACATTCTGTCACTCTTCTCCTCGCCTCCTTTCTTTTCAGCGAGTTTTCATCATTTCTTGCCACCGCCTTCTTTCTTTTCAGCGGGCTTTTACTATTTTTCTTCCACGCCTTCTTTCTTTTCAGCGGGTTTTTCATATTTTCTGTTCCCAACACAAACCTACATCTATATGACTCGGCATCTTTGCCTAAACCGTTCGATAAAGCTCATTCTGAGACTTGATACTATTCATCTGAATCTATATCCTTATCCTAGCCTACATCGAGTGCTAAGACCGACTCAAACAAAGGTGGCTTCATTTGGACTTGGTTAAAACCCGTAAGAAACCGACAAGATGACAACTTGGATGATGGATGGATTGAATCCCTTATTCTGAAGGACTGCCTACGTATTCGCGTGGAGCGAAATCAAATCCGACGTAGTTCGATCATGGTGCATAAACATGGCATTTTGATTGTGTGTACACACTCGAAGGTTTCACCTAAGGTATCATGTCGTATCCCATTCTAGCATGTAAGGTACCGTTAAATCCCGTGTTTGGGGTTAGGTGTAAAAGGCTTGGATCTTTTGGGATGTGGAGCTTGGTAATAACAAGTTGGAATGGTTAACCATCATTTTGAAGGTTTGTTTTGTGGTGCTAAGGCCAAGGGCTATGGCTGCTGATGTGGTTGGAATGGGTGTCTCGGGTTTGATGAACCACGAGTGCAAATGGGTTGAAAAATGACGTGGGTTCAAATTTCCATGTCTGGACCCTAAAGGCTGGGTGTAACAACACAAGCGGAATATTTCTCAAAATTCCCGACTATCCCTTTGTAACTGTCTCAGGAAGGACTTAGGGGTAAAGAGGTTACTAGTTAAGCTTTTGGGCTTCGCCCATTGAACTTCAACTATGGGTACTTGACTTGACTTCTGGCTTCCGTAACTTCGACATTCAACCAAAAGCGTTCTGCAATGACTTTAACATCTTTTTTTCTTTTTTCTTTTTCTTTCATCTTTTTTCATTTTTCTTTTTTTTTTTCATTTTTTTCATTTTTTTTTCATTTTTCCAATTTTTCATTTTTTCATTTTTTCATTTTTTTCTGTTTTTGAAAATGATCTTCTATTCATTCTCTTAGTCATAAATGGATACACCTTGAAAACTGGGCTTCGCCAACTAATTTGGGTAGGAACTAACAATTCCTTGTTAGAACGGGTTGATATCTTCTCTCTTCGAGATGGGATGATTTTGTTGGGGAAAAAGCTTGCCTTCCATCATTGATAGGGGAAACAAGGAGCTAGTCCGGGTTTGTCATAGAATCATCTAAAAGCTTGTCACAAACATTGGTTCAGATGGAGGTTTTCTACCACCAGACATGGAATAGGTAAAGGAATCAAACACGGGATCCTAGTGTACCTTACATTTTGAAACAGGACATATTTCTACCCCAGGGATGCCTTTGAGTGTGTTGTGCATTTTATCATGTTTCGGAATGATTGAGGATTGGAAACAAGACATATTTGGAAATGAAACGGCAACTTTTTATTGGAATGACAAATGCTTAACAGACTCGAAGAAACGATTCCTAGGACACATCCTAGGTCATCGCGGAACAAACGACTCAAATTCAAAAAAAGAAAGTTCTAGACTCGACTCGACTAAGATAAGAAAACAGATCCCGACTCATAATTTTCAAATCTGGTCTTGAGCTTTCTCTTGTTCAGCTGTCAGCTTAGATGCTCGGTTCTAGTCCTTGATCCCTTTGATGGTCTGCCTCCATCCTAAGGTAGTCCTCTGAGGATCTACGCCAATGATGAAGGTCGGTGAATCGAATTGTCTTTTATTAACTTCGTTAACGAGAGGAGTACATTCTAGAGCAAGACTCCCGACTTGAATTTCATTCTTCGGGTTTGGCAAGGATTCACAGCAATCCACAAATATTTTCCCGATAAACACCCCTTTCAAGTGACATGGGCGGATAAGATGAGAATAATCGACATTGTCTTCGACATAAACAAAGTTAGTGTGATCGCCAAATGGATTGGTGATGTTATTGGGTTTAACAGTTGGGATCGGGAGTGTTCCATTCTCGATCATGTCTTGATTTCGTGCTTCATCGATAGCACCTTTCAAGATATCATGGCCTTTCCCTTGATGAAAGGCACGGTGGGGATTTGGTTTATACCATTTACCTTGTTGATCAGCGGGAGGGTCCGGAGTTGGACCAATAGGCTTCAGCTTTCCTTGGGCTATGAGCCTTTGGAGAGCGTATGTATAAGTGCATCCGATATCGGTGAATGCCCTCGGAGCTTGGCGCTGCGGCTTCTTCGATTGCCCTTCTAAGAGATTGATGGCTTCATCCAAATGGGTCGTTGCTGGGGCTTTGGTCCTAGACGATGAGGCCCCTTGGTACCCTTTCGTCTTTTCAGCCTCTGCCCTTATGACATCATCTTCTACCTTTATCCCGATTCTTATCAATTCTTTGAAAGAGCCCAAATTCTGGTATTTCAGAGCATTGCGGTAAATAGGTCGTAGATTCTTTACGAACTTATCTACCATTTCAACTTCGTCAGGCTTCTTGGCTAATTTCACGCTTTCAGTGCCATCTTGCAAGGAATTCAAAAAGCCTTCTTTGTCTTTCTGTGTCATCACCTCCAATGTTCTTATGTTGGTTTGAATCTCGACATTATCAGCATAGTGCTTACAAAACTCCACCGTGATATCTTCGAAAGTAGGGAAGTTCTTTAGGTTCAGATTGTAGAACCACGCCTTCGGGTGTTCATCCAGAGATTGAGCAAAAATTTCAGAGAGCATGTCAGCAGACACTCCGTTCAATGCTAAGTACCCTTTATAGGCCTTAACATGGTGGACTGGATCTTCGGTGCCCTTGAACTTTGGGATGTCAGTGAGTACCATGTTCGTGGGCAACTTATCCTGAACTGGGGCATAGGCCCTAGCATTTTCATAGTGGATGTTCTTCCCCTGGGAGAGTTTCAGACGGTCTTCAATGAACTTGAACCGTTTCTCCAGATCAGTTAGAGGTGGGGTAGATGAAGAGGAATATTCACCCAGCTTGGATTCGATCGCATCCATTCTGGTCATCATGAGGTTCACGGCCTCAGTGAGTTTGTTAACAGCATCTTCCATTGCTTGACGTCGGGTTTTTTGCGGCCTTTCTACAAGAAAACCCCAAACTGAGTGAATATTCGAATGTAAGAGCCCCTGCACACTTAAGGACACGACACCAACTTGACTTAAACACAGACTCGACTTGAGGCTGACTAACCAAAGGGTTCGACTCACGGTTGGATTTAGACCTTGATTCATTTTAGACTCGACAAGACGACATGACTCAAGCTGTCATAGCTCGATTCTAAACTGGACTCGGTGTGACTAAACCCGTGATTGGACCAACATAGTCCTTAGGCTCGGGTGAAATGTCCTAAAGGGCCTAGCTTGGACATGTCTGTGGAGTATCCTAGACCAAATGGTCGACCAACATGACTCAAAGCCAAGGAGGTGAGCTTAGGTGACCCAACAGGGTCATGTTCTAGACTCTTAGAACGAAACACACCCGGCCTAACACGGCCATGACCCGGACACGACTCGACGCATTTCATGCTTGGTTGAGGTTCGAGAGGCATTTTGGATTGATTTTGAAAAATGAATGATCGATTTGAAAAATGAGATTTGAAATGGGCAGCATGCCGGCTATAAAAGCTTGTTTTGGCCGAAATTTCTAGTCCTATTTGGGCAGCATTCCGCGTTTTTAAAACCATGCTAATTTTGAAAGTAAGTTGTTCAAAAGTTCGGTTTTGAAATGGACATGGAAAATTTTGAAAAGACTCGGGAAAACAACTTGCACATTGTCATTCTCATGTTATAAGGATGTATGTTCCTAGACATCTCTAAGTCTCGGCAAGTCTTCTACAAGAAGGTCTATGCCCTCCATCCTTTTGCGGTCTTATAGAGCAAGAGCCTTAAGGTAAAGTACCTAGAAGAGCGTCCCCACCATCAAGAACCACGCGAGGTGAAGTGGAAGCGAGCAATGTGCAGCTTCCTAGCATAGTGGGACGTCGCCCCCCACGCATCACAAAGAAACGCTGGGACGGCCCGGGAAAATCCTTAAGGGTTTATGCATGAATCGTAGCACTATGAGTAATGTTTTACTTTCCAACACTTTCTTTTCAAGTTTCACCTCGGAGGAAAAGACCCTAGAAACAAAGTGTAACTAGTCCTCTTTTCCCCAGCGGAGTCGCCAAACTGTGGAAAAGGCCCTCGGGAACTTCGTCCGCGGGATCCACACTAGGCATAATTGACTCGAGGTTCTTTCGAATCGAATTAAGACAAATTAGAGTCGCCACCAAGTTTTTTGGGAACTTGGAACCGTTCAAGTCAACTTTACACCTTTCATCGAAAAGCATAAAGCCAATCGACTACGAGTGATTAAAGATAAAGACTTGTACCCTATATCACTTGATTTGAATGACTCTCGTAATCCAATGGTATTTAGACGGATCCACAAACCATAGATCTTGAGTAAGGGGTGAGGATACGTGTTAGGAAGCCCATAAGGACACCTAACCCCGCCCGTCAATAACGGCCTCTACTAAGTCAAGTGTCGGATTTCAAACAAGGTCATAGCTACTACGATATATGATATGCAAACATCGTTTTCAAAACCCTAACATGTGAAGTTTCTATATCGATTTAGATGCAACTAAACTAACTTTGTCAAAGTTGTAATTTAGCATGTGGGTTGATTGATCTAACAACATACAAAACAAAGCAAACAAGGCTTAAGGGGGAATGGGGGAGCCGTTGGGATCTACCCTATTACAACCCAGGCATTTCATGCCGACACAACGAGAATTTAGAGATACAACTCGATCTAAATACAATTGCTATATACAACACCGTATATGACACATTACACGGCCATTCGGCCTAGAAAAACGTGCACAAAGGGGTGGCCTACGGCTTACATGACTCACGGCCTTGGGTCACTCCTCGTAATGTGTGCTTTCACTTAATCTTATCGAATTAGACATTGGGTCACACACCAAAGCATTTATTAGCATAAATCGGGCCATGTTGCTTTAAACAACATGCGATTTACTACGCTCTTACATGCATTAGGGCACAACCATCTAACCAAACAAGACTAAGGTTTTTGAAAAAGGTTTTGACTCGATAAGAGAAAACTAACTTGAAAATTACAAACAAACTACCAAACACGACTCGATAAACAAAGTAATTACAAGATACGAAATAACGAGATAAAGATGAGAAAACAACGAGAAAAGGGACTACAAGGACACGGCCAAACACGGCCTACACGATCTAGCATACCCTAATCCTTAGGTTAGATTCATTAGGTTAGATAGATGATTGCGAAACGGGATAGGAAACAAGTTAGAAAACGAGTTAGAAACAACGTTGATCGATTGGAAGGATGTCGCGCAAAGGTGTATTCTACACGGCCTAAGGGGTCAAATTAGGTCAAGTTCGATAATTAAATTAACTCATCGAGTGTTAATAAGAAGGTGCTAATCACGCACTCTTATACTAGCGAGAAATTATGTGAAAGAGAGAGATGTATTCAATTAAGTTACAGAATTGTTAATTGGTTTTAAAAGCTATGTCGATGTACCCTAAAGTGTCTAATTAGGTTATTAAACTGATCTAATATCATCTAAACGAGTTATATGTTAACAATCAGAGGTCATATTAACATGAAAACGGTCCTAGGGTGTGTCGAATTGGCCGAAACAAACAAAGGGTCAAAAACGAGGAGCGAAGTTAGAAGTTCGTATTATTTATGTCCTACCTTGAACACGAGGATATGTAAATGAGACGGGGGTGTACGACCGACTGATGTAGCGGTTTCTTTCCCATCTCAAGTCAACGCGGGTGTTCACGGTGGTACTTTAACTCATACTCGGACTAAACTAGTTTCATAGTTAATTAAACAATCGATAAACAAAAACGATAAACGAATAAAAACAAACTATAAAAAACAAACATAAAAAAACGAAATAAAAGGGAGAAAGAGGAGGATTTGATGCACCCTCAACCTACATGTATCGTTGACACCGTCTTGGGTCATAATCGATGGTAGATTTTATCTCGAGAGGCCGTCGTCGACGAAGAAACAAAGCAAACACGCGTTTTTTATCGAATCTGGACAGCAACTTTCAAACAGCGATTTCTCTCTCGTTTCACGATGAAAATTCGATTTAAAAGATGTTTTGAAAACTAGAAAGAGAGGAGAACAGAGATATTAAAGCAACCCCTGATCGTTTTGAGTTATCAAGACGAAAAACGAGCACAAACAGAACTGGACAGACAGAACAAAATCACAAAAACAGAGTGTTAACACTCTATTTTTCGAGGGATTTCGTGTACTCTCAAGGGCAATTTGGCTCGTAAATCTTTATCTAATGTGTAGATGGATGTTATATGGTTAATTAGGAACAAGAAACTTGAGTTTTGATGGAGGTTTGAAGGAGGAACGAATTGTTTTTCGGAGAGGACACACAAACTGTTTCAGTTTGGATGTCGGTTTTGTGGAAGGTTTTTGAGAGGCAATTAGGGTTTTTTTTCTGAGGTTTAAAGCTTGTGAGTGAAGGTAGGATGTATGTAGAACTTAGAGGAATGAATGTATGGTGAAGGGGTGGTATTTATAAGGAGTTAAAGTAGGGTAAAAGGGAGGAGAGGCAGACGGGCCTGTTCGTGCATAGCTGCTGTCCAGCAGCTTTGGTGGGTTTTCTAGGGTTCGTATGGGGGGTTTTCTTGGTGATTAAGGTAAGGTAATATGGGTAGGATATTAGGGTATAGTTTAGGGTTAATGGTCACGGGTTTTGGTGGTATTTGGAGCGGGTTTTGGACTCGGGTTTGAGCTGCAAAACAGGGGGCTGCTCGTGCTTTTGTGCGGGCTGTTGGGGAGATGTTTGGGACGGGATTTGGGCCATGGTTATGGGGTTCGAACTGGGGTTGGATGGGTAGAGGCTTAGGTTGGTTAGTGTACTCGATATTCGTGCCAACTCGCAAAGAAAACGGGCTCAAAAACCGAGCTATAATCGAGCTCCAAAACACGTGTTTAAAACAAGTTTTCGATTTTTAAATCGATTTTTCAAATCGATTAACACATTAAAATAAATGACTTTTCAAATCAAATACACTCATAAAATGATTTTTCAAATCAAATATTTATTTTATTTTCAATAAAATAAACTTGGGAAAATAAATTCAAAATAAAATAAAATGAATTCACCTTAAAAAAAGCTTTAATTTAAATATCATTTAAATTAATAAAATACTCCGTCGACAACGCTCATTCTACATCGTAAAACGAACCCAAATAATGACAATGACAACTAATAGAATACATGTGTCCTATCATCATCGGGTGTTTGTCGGGTTCTCTATAAATTCCAATATCGACGGATACGGGTATCTACAGGTGGCTTATATTTGAAGCTTTAGGAGTTCTATTTTTGCTCCTCTTTTCATTTGATGCATTTTGCAAACTTTCTTTCACTTTTCATTTCATTGAACTCAAATTGATTTCTTTTTGTGCCCATTCCCTTTGATGACAAAAATGTGGTAGAACATGGATGATGGATGGATGCATGGTTTCAAGGGTCACCTTGGAATAAACGGTAGCCAAGGAGTTATCACACCAAAAGGTACTCTTGACTAGGCCTTAATCCATGGGTCAAAGGATACTAGCATGACACATCCTAGGGTGTTTTACAAGTATTCTAACAAGCAAAGTCTTAAGAAGAAAAAGCATCTACTAGGGCCTATATACACTTGTCAAGCTTCCCAAATAGACGGTTTAACAAAATTTTTCTAACATGCAAACTACATGCCATGATGCAACTAACATATATACATCCTAATGCATATGATTCTACCAACTAATATGTCATATAAACTAAATGCAACTCCTAACAACACATAGATACACAAACCGCAACAACAAAATACACCACATCCTCCTTGACATGTAAGCCCATCCTCCTCATATGAATAATGAAAAAGAAATGAAAGGGAAATAGAGATTAGAGCGATCATACCAAGCGGTCTTCATTTTCCCTTGTTAATGCCTCAAATGTAGTGTTATATCTATGTGAGAAGAGAACAAAGCACAAGTATATACAATTCTACACTACTAAATTAAAGAACATGTTTTTGGTTTTTGAAATTTTCAGATTTTTATGGGTTTTTGTTTTATGAAATTAAAGAACATATTTTTGGGATTTTTCGAAATTTTCAATTTTTATGCATTTTGGAATATAAATTCCCATCCCCCACTTTATTTTGGACATTGTCCTCAATGTACATGTAGGAGTAGGAATAAAAAGAAAAAACATGTTTTTGGATTTTTGATTTTTTTTTTTTTAAATAAAGTACAAATGCAATGATATGATATGAATGAATGCATGCTCTAACTAAATGCAATTCTATATGACATATATAACAAATGAATGCAATCGACATTACACTAAATGATGCATGATTTCTAGTAAACTATGGTCACCTATGATCAAACCTCCCGAAACCTATTTAAACACTATCTCTAGTGTAGAAAAGAATAGGATTGGTCATTAGTGACTATGCATGAATTCTAGTCTATATGCAACTAACTACATGAATCATGTGAAATATATTACAATGCAAACTATACTAAATGAACTAGCTAATGCAGATGCCATATGATACAAATGCATGCGAAAACTACACTAAATGCAATGTATATACAAAAGAGAGAGGGAGATAGGGGTATCATACAAATGGAGGTGGTGAGGTAGGCCTCTTTCACTCGTCATCCTCCTCATCTTGGGGGTAACCATACTGGTGAGAACTCCCGGCTTGGTCATACCCTCCTTTTTGGCCCCAATACCCACCTTGGTCAAACTCTCCTTGATCATGCCCTCCTCCTTGGCCCGAGTACCCTCCACCACGGAGATTCCAAGCTTGGCTCCCTTGATTAGGGAACAAATATTGCGGTTGGGCCCAAGAGGGCTTAGGACGATTGGGGTCAATATACCCTTATTGAGCCATGTTATAGTATTGGGGATAAAGGGCCAAGTAGTTGTCGACCCTCCCTTCATGTACCCCGAGGTCCACTCTATTCATGAGTTTCATCAAATCATTAATGCCCGGGGTATTGGGGATTTCCGGATGAAATTGGGTATATGGAGTAGGGTATGGTGGGATAGACACATAGGAAGGTGGGCGAGTAGGCCTTGCCGGTACCCCACGAGGTACTTGTTGTTGGCGGGGTGGCTCTTCCCTTTGAGGGGGATTGTCGAGAATTTGGATATCAAGGAGGTAGCTTGGTGGAGGCGAATATGGGATCAATCTTGGGTCGATGCCTGGTATCTTCCAAACCTCAAGGATGATTGTGGTGCATCCTTTTGTGTACCATTCTACACTCCCTTCTTGAGTGTAGTTACACCACCGGTGATGGGTGAAGACGGTGTGCTCATCAATCAAAGTTCTCCCCTCAAGAGGAGTATAAATCCCACGGGCGTTGAACCCGGGGCAAAGGTAGTTGGCCAAAATAGTAATTAGACCTCCCATTACGAAGGTCTTCAATTGGGTGGTCCCTTGAGTAAAATCATTAAACCTAGTAAGTATCTCAAGGGGTATGTTGAAGTTATAGCGCCTCGTCCCCCGAACATTCAAATAGGACTCAAGAAAAGTTAAATCATTGAGAGTACACCTATCTTGTTCGTACCTCCCATTGATGGTACCGGCCACAAAGCGCTCGGTGATTCAAATCACCGGATGTTGGATGGCGAAGGTATAGCATTGGTTTAAACCGGTAAAATTCCTCCCGGAAATAGCCCTCCAAAGTAGGTCCACATCGAAATCAGCAGGTTTTTCGGTATAGTTGGTGGGCACTTCAAGACCAAAAATGTGGGCAAATTGATCTCGTGTAAGACTATGTTCTAGGTTGCACAACCTAAACTCCATGCCCACATTGGTTCGAGTATTCGTTACAATGCGAAGGCTACTCAAAAACTCAAGAGTGAGACTAAGGTACGTCTCCTCATGGGCATGGAAAAGTTTTCCAATCCCTAAGCCATCAAAGAACATCTCGGTGTGGTACCTTATCCCAAGGACTTCCAACACCCTGGTATCTATGAATTGAGTGGGTTCATAGTTCTTACCTAGCAATTTGACAAAGTTCTTGCGGTGGGTATCGGATTCGAAAAGCACCTCTTGGAAGTACTCAAGTTGTTCAATTCCTCCTCTCATGATGGGACGGAAGTTCCTTGGTGGCACTACCTCTCGCGGAGTTGAAGAGGATGATCCCTTGCGTTTCCTTCCGGTGGATTCAACAAACTTCTTAGCCTTGCCCTTGAGGTTCATCATCTTGAAGTTGAGGGAAATGGGGTTTTTGTTGGCTTTTGTTGTGAGAGGAGTGTTTTTGAGGATGAAGATGAGTGTTTTAGGGTTAGATAAGGTGAAGAAATGAGAGAGAAAGGGGGTGATTTTATAGAAGAAGAGGGGAATCCGAGCGGATAAGGGTGGGGCCCGGCCGGATTGTTCGATAAAAAGACCCCAATCCAAGCGTCTTTGTTGCGGGACGGCCGTCTTTAGCTAGTAGAAGACGAGCGTCTTCCTTCAAATCCGCACGGATTTTGAGACAGGACCTCAGCAATTTTGGGAGCAGGAAGAAGACAGACGTCTTCTGTTTTGGGACGGGCGTTTTACTCGGGACGGGCGTCATTTCAAGAATCCGCTCGGATTTCCTGGCAGTTTCAAAATTTTGTTTCAGATGACATTTGGGACGGGCGTCCCGTGGAGAATACGAGCGTCTTCCTTGAAGACGAGCGTCTTGTGCCGAATCCGCTCGGATTCTGAGACAGTGCCAACCAGTTATGTTACGAGGGCCCTGGACGGGTGTCCAGGCCTCGGGACCGCCGTCTTTGGCTGCTTTCTTCTTTTTCCTTCTTTTCCTTGCACAATCATACCCTTTCACCGATTTGTTATTCCTCCTTATCTTTTTCTGAAATTTGCTCAATAAAAATGTATAAAGACTCTCTCTCTCACTACTCTCATGCAAGAAATCAAATACAAATTCAAGAATGTACAATATTATACAAAGTAAGGAATCCAAGAAATATCTTACAAATGGTGGTTTGAGATAGGACTCCACCAAACTAGTTCAAATTGTAGAAATTCGTGTCCATAGAGCTCAAGGCTCTTAATAAGAGATCAAAAGCTTGTGAACAAGCTCCAAATAAACACAAGTATGGGTTGCTCCATTTGAACATGAAATTTGGCCAAGGAAGCTTGTAAAATGTTCTTTCTTTTGCTTTGTCCTCGGCATTAGACCTTTCCCAATGCTTCCAATAAACAAGCCCATGATTCTTGTCAACACTAGGCATGAAGTATGGTTCATTTTTATCCGTAGACTTCCACTCACCAACCTCTTCTTCAATTTTGGTGATGATGATAGCATTTTGATTTTTAAATCCTTCTAAGGTGGAAGGAGAACTTTCATGGCATTGATGATCGAGTTCCTTAGAAGTTGTCATTGTGGGTGCCAAACATCCACAAGTAGCTTCACGAGCATGTTTCTCTTTGAGCTTTTTCACCAAGTAGCTTTTGTACGATGCTTTGGCTTTTTAAAGAAGGTCCACCATATCCTCTTCAACAATCATTGGCTCTATGATAGGTGTCAAGTAGTCTTCATGAGGAATAGGGGAAGGACGTTCTTCTTCATGATAGGGTATCTCAAATGTCTCAAGGATAGGCTCCTCAAGCAAGGTGATATTACAAGTCCATCCTTTAGGCTCATCATCATTGTTGCTATCTTCATACGAATCATAATTAGGGGCTTCATTCTTCTTCGTTATTTCTTCCTCCAACATCTCAATACTCACTTCAAAGGACACACCCTCATACTCACAAAGGTCAAGAGTATTTGGCTTACTCAACCTCAGATCATCTTCGTCAAACACCACACTTTCATATTCACAAGAGCTCAAGGAGATTGGCTCTTCCCACTCCTCATTTTCCATATCAAAGGTTACTACTTCAAATTCACATTCATGATCAATGTTTAAGGAAAGGTGGGGAGAGATTGCTTGGGATTCTTTCATTTGGGTGATTCGAATCTCCAATTCATCACCTTGGGCAACAATGCCTTGAAGAACATTGTCCCTCTTTTGGCGCTCTTCTAGCATTTGTTTGAAGAAGTTTTGTTGATCTCCCATCATTTGGAGAATCACATTTTGAATGGGTTCGACTTCTTGTTGTGGGTAGGTGTGAAAGTGGTTGTATTGTGGCAATTGAAATTCATTATGAAGTGGGTATTGGGTGGGTGGTTGTTGTAGATATTGGATGTGAGTGTTTTGGTTGGAAAATTTGGGGTAGTAGTTAGGATGTTCATTGTATGAGTAATAAGATAGGTTTGTGTTGACTTGCTCCTCAAACTCCCCATACCCATAGTCATACTCAAAAGATCCACCACATACTCCATATGTCAAGTCTTGAGCCATCATAGCTAAGACAAGAAAACAACTACAAGCATGGAAACTACACAAAAATGGTAAGAGAAATCCTTGAGGAACAAGTTCCTCAAGGTGAAAGCAAAATCAAAATAGACAAACAAGTAAGAACTTAATCACATAGCACCATCGCCGGCAACGGCGCCATTTTGATCGTGAGCGTGTCGTTGTACACCCAATCAAAACACATTTATAATACTCAACAAACTACTAGTTAGCGGTAAGTCGAGGTCGATCCATGGGACGGTGTGCTTTGGGTTCTAAGTCTATCTATCTCAATTTATGCTAATGTCACAATTGATGGGGTTTGTAGTTGTGTTCTAGACTAATGCAAGCGATAAAGTAAAGCAAACAATGAGCTAAGAAATGTAAACAAATGGCTAAAAGTGCTAGGATGTCATAGGTTCATAGGGGATTCATGGGGGTTGATCATACAAACATGTTTACAAAGTTGCAAGCAATTAATGTTGTAAAGGAACCGAGTTGGTTTATGTCTTACGGTTCTTAGAAAGAGTTCGGTTCCGGAGCCGAATCGATTAGATTGTACAACACCTACAAGTCGACTTACTTTCCTCCTAATCACTTCTTATGCATGGTCTAACAAGACTCGAGTTGGTTTATATCTTACGAGTCAAGTTGAATAGATCATAGATGGTTGTAAATGCAAGGACTCATAGGCTTAGCATTTCATCAAACATAACATGTGCATAAAGTTGACATCACAACAAGCAAGCAATTTAATTATGAAAACATATTAGATTAAGCATGATAAATCCTATGTTGGTTTCCCCTAATTACCCACTAATCCTAGTTAAGGAAACTACTCACTCATTATCGTGGAGAACATGTCATTAATGGTGTCAATCATAACAACAAGTGGAAACATGATAAGAGAATGAGGAAATAAACAATAAAGAGTAAAGGGTAAAAGGATTATACCAAACTTGAGATGATTCCAAATAATAAAGCAAAGAATAATAGAAGAAACTTGATTGATTGATGAAGGGTTGTCAATCCTCCAATAATAACCCAATAATCTTCAATTACCCAAAAGTAACAAACTTGAACAATAATTAAAGAGAGATTAATGTGTAATTTGTGGAAAGATTAAAGAGCAATCTATTCTAATCTACTCCTAATTGAATCTAAGAGGAATTTCTAATGTAGAGGCTTAACCTAATAAAAACCCTCTACCTTGATTATTTACAAATAGGGTATATATAGTAGAGCTTCATTAGGTTAACTAAGGCTAAATTAGTAATTACATTTTTGAGTTTTAAGCAGGGAAACGCTAGTCTTTTTGGAAGGATGAGCATCTCGGCTAAAGATGTCGCGGTCCGTCCGTCCAGGAAGGGAAGACGCTCGGATTCTTGAGGGGGTGCACGGGCGTCTTTATGTGAATCCGCTCGGATTCTTTGGAGTAATCCGAGCGTCTTTGTTGCTTGGACGCTCGGGTTGTCATTCTGGACGGGTGTCTTGCCTGCAAACCCGCTCGGGTTCTGCTTCAGAATCTTTTCCTTCACTTTCTTTTTATTCTCGTAGGATTTGTCTTTAGTTCTTGCTTCCTCTTCATACTAGTCCATCAAACATCGTCAAATAGCTTCCAAATATGCACGAAAGATGGAAATTTCCGCCTTATTATCTTCTTTCCTACAAAACATACGAAATGCACTAGGAAAGCAAAATAGAAAGCATTTGACGGATAAAATGGTCGTGGAATGATATAATAGTATGTAAAATAGGCTCAATTAGGGGAATAAATATGCTCAAATAATGGTCACATCACCCCCTTCCTTTCCTACACCTAATCAAGGTGCTTCGTCTTCTGGTGGGGTAAGTGAGATAGGTGAGCTGACAAAGCAGTGGAAGTTAAGCGACCAACTAAAAGATGCTTCTATCAAGGCACTTGAAACTCACGTTGCCCAGTTAGCCGCGAACCAGTCCACAAGGAAACCGGGTCATTTACCATCACAAGCTGACGAAAATCCACATGAGACGGTAAATTTAATTAATTTGAGAAGCGGTCATTCATATAAGGGACCAGAAGTCTTGAAATCAGACCCGAGGAAGGAAATAATAGCTGATGAACAGTGTTCTGTCAAAGGAAATGAGCTGACGGCTATGAAAGTACTCGATCGACTAGTTTCTGGAGGTCGATCGTGTAAAAATGTTGAAGAAAGTACTCGATCGAGTGGAATTTCTACTCGATCGAGTGAACAGGAAAAAGAAGCTGTTCGATCGAGTAAAATTTCTGCTCGATCGAGTGACTCTATTGAAGAAACTACTCGATCGAATGGGATTTTTGGTCGATCGAGTAGTATGGATAAAGGATAGCTTGATCGAGAGCCTGCTAGTGTTCGATCGAGTGAGAAATCGCCTGAAAGACCTCGTTCGAGAGGAAAGAAGCGTCGAAAGGATACAGAGCTTGATCCGGATGACACGTTGGAAGAGAGAAACAAGGGACTCGAGATACCCATCACGGTTCCCTTCCCGAGGCGTTTGCAAAGTACTAAAGCTAATCAACAATTCGGCAAATTTACCGAACTTCTGAAAAGCTTGCAGGTCACTGTGCCATTCGTCGAACTGCTGACACAGGTACCCTCTTACCTGAAATTTATGAAAGAAATTTTAACACGTAAGAGGCACATTAATGATCATGAGACGGTAGCTTTGACCGAGGTAGGGATGGCACTAGTTCAGAATAAGTTACCTCCCAAACAGTCAGACCCGGGTATTTTCTCAATTCCGTGTCATATTGGTACCCATTTGATTGATAACGCGTTATGCGATCTTGGCGCTAGCGTGAGTGTCTTACCGTTGTCTCTAGCTAAGAGACTTGGTTTGACAAAGTTTGATTGCATCAACATGACTGTTCAGATGGCCGACCGTAGCATATCACGGCCACTAGGTGTAATAGAAGACGTATCTGTTAAGATCGGGAGGTTCTTTATTCCCATTGACTTCGTTGTACTTGACATCCCCGAAGATGCGCATACCCCTATTATTTTAGGGAGACCATTTTTATCTATTGCCCGTGCAGTAATAGACGCCGGGGGTAAGACATTGACTTTTCAGGTTGGGGACGAGGAGCTGATATTCCATCAGTCTAAGTTCCGGAGGGCTTCCATGCAAGCTCAGCCTTGCAATGCCCTCTCTACTATTGACCCTATTATTGACACTCCAAATGCAAATTTGGAGCATTGTGTTTCTATTGTTACCCCTCCGCCTCAGGTTGAGAGCAAAAAGGAGGAAAGTTCGTCTGTTTTCCTTGCTGCAGGTACCGATGAAAACAATGAAGGAGCTGTCAAAGGGCATTGTGCAATTAATGTCAGTCAAAGTGGGAGTGACAGTGTTAAAGCCGGTGAGAAAGGAGCAAGGGTGAGAAAAGTTCGCGCATATGTGGATGTGAACTATTCTCCTCCTAATGATTCAAGTTCAAGCTCATGGAAGCTGAAGAGGACGATCAATGTTGCTGAGGTGACGTCCTCCAGTCAGGAGCCCTCCGAGGGGCTACTGAATTGCTTTGGGAAGTGAGCGGGGAAATGCCCCGTGTACCATCTTATATAAACAATTTTTAATTTTCCGTTGAATTTGTTTTATTACTTTTAATTAGGACAATTAGAATTTAGACAATTTTTAGCGTAGATAGAAACTATAGACTGTTACTTTGCGTATTTGGTATTTTGGGATATTTTTGCAAGTGTTTTTTATTCAGGTTTGGGGAATTTTACGCAAATTCAAAGGAAAAATGACGAATTAAAGAGCTTACACGAAGAAAAGAGCTCGATCGAGTACTTTTTGTACTCGATCGAGTGAAATGTGGTCGATCGAGTGATTCCATTCTAGTCGATCGAGTAAAGCAGAAATGGGGAGTTCTCGATCGAGTAAATTTCTACTAGATCGAGTAGATGGATCCATAAAATCATCGATCGAGCAGTTCTAAACCACTCGATCGAGTGAAATCGCAAGAGACACGCAGGGAGTTTTCCTTAACTTCCTTCTTTTTGGTTCTTATTTCATTTTACCCCTAATATTTCGACCTCCTTTATTATTTACGATCAAAAACACCCCAAATCTCCCATATTTCTTGCCCATTTGCCAAATCCGTCACCTACATTGTGCTTATTGTTGATTAATCGTCATTTGCCCTCTGTTTTCCCTTTGATTTACGCCCATTTACACGGTCTATTGAGGGAATTAGGGCTCTGCGGTTTTCGATCAAAAAAATCGCCTAATTTGCCTATTTCTTGTCGATTAATTGTTCTTTGTAGGATCTCTAGCATCAAGTAAGTAATTCCTACACCTAATTGCATTTTAATTTCATTAATTATGTCTTTTATGAAGAGTATTATGAATTAGGGTTTCGATTTCAGTTTTGGGCGACTAAAATTTCGTTTCCATGTTAAATTGACACTACTTGATGCTTAATTCCCATGCCTAATTGATTCCTACATGTTTAAATTCGATTTTAGCGAGAAATTTGCGATACGGGTTCAGTACAGTCGAAATTTTCGACTGTAAAATTGGATTTTGCTACTGTCACATGCTTAATTGCTTCGATTGTTACTTAATTTCATGTCATTGATGCCTGCTACCCCGCCCCTATCGCTGTTTACATGCTTTTATTCGAATTTTTTTGAGGAAAGTTGGGAATTTATGTGCCGAAAGTCGAATTTTTCGACTGGTTAGGGGAATTTTCATGCCGAATTCATGCTGTTTACCCGCTATCATTCGAATTTTTGAGGACATTTTGGGAATTTTCGGGCTATAGTCGAATTTTTCGACTGTTTGGGAATTGTCATGCTGTTTTCACGCTGTTTTCATGCTGTTTAGCCGCTGTTTTCTTATCAATTCCCCTGCCCTATTTATTCAGGATGGATTCTAGCTCGATGCCTTCGTCGAGCTTTTCTGCCAGTCCGTCTTTGTCTCTGTCTGAGACGGTAGTCCCTGCTGTTACTACCGTCTCCACACTGGCCAGCACGTCTGTGTTCTTAGTTTCAGCCGCCGGTACTGTTTTTACGCCAGCTAGCACTGCTGCTAGCCCTGTTTCAGTTGCTACCCTAGTCACAGCCACCACCACTGCTAGCACTGCTCCTAGTCTTTCTCCTTCAGTGGTGGTCACAGTAGCCACAGCTTCTACTTCCACCATGACGGACTCACCTGCAGTTGCAGCTGCTTTACGAGTGGCCCTAGTTCCTCGCACCGTCATTGGACGGGCTTCTACTTCGGGTTCTAGAGCCCGGGGCCGAGGTCATAGACGTTCCCGTTCTACTCCAGCTCCTAGCACTTCTACTTCTGCTGCTCCTTCTGTCCGAGGGGACAACTCCCTCGACTCTCACCCAGACTACCTACAGGTAATTTTCGTTAACGGTGTACACGTAAGAGGTTTTATAACCTCCTTGGTTGTGAGTTTGTACCTTCCCGGTTTTTAGATAAACCGACACTTGAGAGACTCGGCATCTACGAGTCAGTTTGTGAGCTTTTACGGGGCACGGGGATGGCCGGACTCATTACTATGAGTGGTCGTACCTTTCTGGAGCTGAGTCTTGAGTTCCTCAGCTCCTTCACCTTCTCCTCCGGGGCACACGACGCTGCCCCCACTAGTTCTTCTGTGTCTTTCCGGTTGTTGAACCAAACTTTTTCGATGACTTTGGAGGAGTTTGGTAGCAGACTTGGACTTTCCTCTACGGGCGACGCTACCGCCCCTAGGAGGGTCATTCGTCAGCTTTGGCGGACCTTGGCCCAGACCACCTTTCCCGAGCGAAAGCTCGCACAGGTCCACCTTCCCCCTGCCCGTTACTTTCTTAGATTGATGGGGAGCACCATTTTTGGCCGAAAGGAGCCCAACAACATCAACAACAACAACCTCTCCATCTTAGGCGGTTACCTGAACATTGACTGCGAGGGTCCTTTTATCCTCAACATTGCCTATCTGACTGCCCAGTACTTCCAAGCCCAGGGGGCGAAGGTCACGGGATCTATTGCATGCGGTGGCATAGCCACCATTCTTGCCCGCTCCCTTTTCCCTGTCTGGTCTCGTGACTTAAAGTACCTCGAAGGAGAGAGGTATCTGAGTCTAGATGTCATGCATTCTCAGCATTGGCTGACCACAGACTACCAGACATGGAAGATAGACGGTTCCTTGTCTGTGGACCTACCTTGTGATACTCTCCCCTGTCTAGCCCCTTTTCCTACTGTCGCTAAGGGAGACCGACTGCCACCACTGCCTGACTACCACCTCCAGCTTCGACAACCTCCCACTTTACCAGCCACCAAGAAGCGACGTAGACTTGAGACTAGATAGGGGTCCACACCTTCTGGGAGTGTCCAGCCTTCCACGGCTACTCCCATCCCGACTCCTACTCCTACTCCTACTCCCGCACCCGCCGACCAGACATAGGCACAGCCGGTCCTACCGTCTAATTTTGTACCTCCACCACCCTTTGAGGCGTCCTCGGTCATGGACCAAAGGCGTCGTGACGGTTTGTTAGTTGAGATTGCAGAGAGACAGGCTCGTATGGAGCGGGACTTAGCTTTGACTTTGTTCCCTCTATACGAGTACCACTTGAGTCGACACCGTCCGATCCCAGAGGGTTGGCCACACCCTTCCTTTTACCGGTACCCAGCTGAGGGGTACCCGGAGTCTGCTGAGGAGGAGGACGAGGACGAGGACCCGGCGGTGGCAGCGTAGAGAGCTCGAGCTGAGCAGAGGAGGAGGAGAGAGCAGGAGGTCGACCCGGACTACACTGTGCGGGTGGAGGACGTGCGTGACAGCGACGAGGAGGCCGACGAGTAGCTACTGGTCTACTCACTTCCCGAGTTTTCTGGCTGGTTTGGGGAAGTTCGTGTTTTTTATGTACATCTCACTCTTTTATTTTTGTCCCCTTTTATTTTATTTTTCATTCTTTATTGGTTGTATATTCCCGTTCCCCTGTATATATCTGCTGGTGTATACTGGAGGACAACAAGGGCGTTGTCCGTTTTGGTTTGGGGAGGTTATTGCATCCTTTTGAGTCCGCATTTGCATTTGTTTTGCATTCACGTTTATTTATTTCAGCTTGCATTGTTTATTTATTTCATTAAAAAAATCAAAAACCAAAAAAACATTAGAAAATTTCAAAAATCCAAAAATCCAAAAACTTTCACGTTTACTTTTACATATAGGTCGAGTCGGAACGGTAGATTTCCGTGATGAAACTGCACTATAACTTGTCATTTTTACTTGAGCCTTGCACTTCTGTTGATAGTTCCTAGCTTTGTCATACGCATGGTCTACGAGTTTTTGTTCAAATATAGCTGACTATTTAGACTTGACCTGATAAATTGGCAAACTACTCCATAATTTCTGAGGTTTAGAGCCCATAACTGGTGACATTCATGACCATGTCATTAGGAATTGAAAGTAGTGCTCCTTGCATAGCATGTTCCTCATTTTTGCACTTTTATGACATTCAATTTCTTGTCAAATGCACTCATTCGGGTTTGTGGTTGGTGTCACATGCAGGGAGGTGCTTGCAAATTTTTCCCTTTTCTTTATATTTTTCACCCATTCAGCTCCACTTAAGCCAAAACTTGCCTTTTTGACCCATTAGCTACATCCCAAACTAAGCCTGCCTAGTCAAGCTAGTTTAGTATGTCTTTTGTGGTATGATTTTCCGTCTGCAGTTTGGCCCGTATCTTTTTGTATGGCGTTGGTGTAAATAGAGGAAGGAGAAAAAGAAAAAAAAAATTGAAAAAAGAGTGAAAAACGTGAGAAAGAAAGAAAGAAAGAAAGAAAAAACAATGAAAAAAAAACAGAAATCACGTTGTACAGTGAAGAAAAGAAGAAAGAAAAGAAGTTTGAAAAATAATTGATTTGTTTCATTTGATTCATTTAGACGGTGTTAAAAAAGGAAAGTTTGTGACCGTCTAACTCCTCCGTTCTTATTCCATATTTTTGAGGAGATTGTGTATGAGGTTAATGAGATGTGTGCCATATGAAGGGCACTTGTACTCTATTTTCCAGTCAGTTGAGATTCGGATGGTTTTATATGGTCCTGTTAGGAACTAGCTTGACGCTTTTATCTCCACATTACCATAACTTGTTTTGCCTTTTCTCACCTGAACCTCACTATTCCCATATTATTTGTAAGCCCTCGGATGTGACGGACATTATTGGTTGGAGTGTGTGCATTAGTACTTGAATTGTCTTTCATTTTTGTTGCATGCATGCTATGTAGGTCGCAGTTAGGTGAGTGACTGTCTTTCCTTCTCTCTTTTACATATAACATTCACCCTTTGCTTCATGAGAGAAGAGTGACCACGAGAGAGTCCGATTTTGTTGGTCTTGCAAGGTCGATAGGTTGGCTATATTTCTGAACAGCTTATAACTCGTTTGCGTATTAACTGCTTAGCTATAACTGTTAGTTTTTGTTGCATTAAATTGGTTCAAGTAGACAAGTTAAGCTAGCTCTGAGTTTTCATTTCCGTTCCATTAGTTTCATTTTAGTTTACTCGAGGACGAGTAAAGGTTCAGTTTGGGGAGTTTTGATACGTGCATATTGTATAGTCTTTTTAGCCTATTTCAGCACGTATTTCCATGTATTTTTGTACTGTTTACATAGTATTATGCCCCGAATTGGCTACTTTGGTTCGTTATGTCCGTTTTGTAGAAATGAACGCGAAAGTAGTGGAATCGTACCATTTTTCGTCCTTTTTGCATGCATTTTGAGGAGATGGGATTTTCCAGAGTGAGATACTGCATTGGAATGCGTGAAGGCACGGTTTACGAGGCAGTCGGGCAAGAGTCTAAGCTGATTTGAAGGAAGAACATTCGATCGAGTGGTTGTATTACTCGATCGAATGGTTTTTATAGCCTGGGTTGATCGATCGAGTAGTTATTTACTCGATCGAGAAGTGCTGAAAAGAGAGGTTACTCGATCGAGTAACTATTCTACTCGATCGAGTAGATTTTCTGGAGTTTTGCTCGATCGAGTGGATTTATTCTACTCGATCGAGTGGTTTAGGCTTTCGTGGGCTTTAATTAGCCCGTGAATGTGTTTAAGTTGTTTGACTTAGTTTATTTTCTATTTAAACTTGCGTTAACTAGGTCATTAGCTATCTTTTATCTTTGATCTTATCATCTATCAGTTTTAGCTTTCACAAAAACACATTACGTTGTTTTTTTTCCTTTTCTCTGTAACTTTGTCTTCGGGATTATTTCGCTCGGATTTTGTCGTTCTTTACGCCGGATTCTCACGATTGTAATCTCTTCCTCCTTTCTTAATAATAATCTTTATTTCATTTGCTTTAGTTCTTCGTTTTGCTTTACTTAATTTCTGCCCTAATTCACTTTTATGCAATTTAATTATCGTTTTAATATGTTGAATGCTGGTCATTTATCTGCTGTTAGTTTTGATAGTATAAATAGCGATATGAGTAGCTAAACTTGTTTCATGTTGGGATTAAGGGATCTACGGTAGAAATGTGACGATATAGTAAGTAGGTTAGATGAATTAATTGTGAGATTCTGTCACCATAGCAATTTAACTGTATTTTACCGACTTAGTTGAATGCACGCTTCTTAGTCGCCCCTTTTAATCTGGCTAAATTTAATCCTGGATCGGAAGATTAGACTAAATAGGGCTGCTATGAACAGTAGACTACCCTGGCGAGGACAGAAGTTAAGTTAGTGGTATTTTAGGATAGAAAGTGGACCGGAAGGACCTTTCCATATCCATCTCGCATTAATTTGTCTAAGTTGTTTATAGTTGAGTCACTGGACTACCGTAGTGAACCGAAATCTTGACATGACCCTTCTCTATTTGATAGTTTAATTCTATTTTCCTGCCTTTACTGCTCTTGTCTCTGCTTCTCTTTCCTTTAAACCTTTAGTTTAGAAAACCAATTTAAACAATCCACCCCCCCCCCCCCCATTTTGTGACTAAATAGACGGACTATTACAGATATCTTGCCTCCCTGAGGAGATCGACCTGACTTCCCTAGCTATATAGTTAGTTTAGTTACTTATTTTTGATAGGTATACGACAGCCCTGTCAATAGGGCTGCTTTTAGTTTGCATTTTGGTCCCCGTTTTCGCTCCCTATGCTCGAAAAACGTGAGTGAGGTGAGAAATCGTCTCATCTCGCAATGCCAAGTTTATTTCCTTGGATAATGGGCCCCACTAGGTTGCATTGTAGTCGAGAAAGAAGGTATTTGCCATTGTGGACCTTTGTTGGGGTATTGTGGGCAAAATTGGTATTTTTGCCTTTTGTGATTTTCTTATATTTGACAAAATAAGCGCCTATTTGGGCTTGAATTGAGTCAGTTTGCCTTGAAATGGACCTTATTGGTAGTTTAGGTCACCTTGAGGCGTGATAAAATCAAGTTTGCCTCTTTGCGGTCGTTTTTGAATTTTTGACCGGCTTGTGCTCAGATTGGCGTATAAATTGCCTTTTTGAGTCGTAGAAAAAATTCCTCATTGTATTGGGAATGTATTTTGGGTTGTTGGCGGACCTTGTGTGGGTCTTGAGATGCCATTTTTGTTTGTTGTGGTCATTTTGACTCGTCTTTTGCTTGAAAAGAAGGGCGAGTCGTTTTTGTGCGTTTTTTTGTGAATTGTTTTTATTTTGTTTGGTTGGATTTGGGCGGGGTTGCCCTTGCTTTGCTTTGCAGGTTTTTATTCTGGGTTGGTCCCATTTACGCCGTCATAATGCCGAAATTTCGGCTGACGTTTTTTGTTTGCAGGAGAGTGTTCGGGACAGGCTGGGTCCCTTGCTGCGACTTTTGAGGAGTTGTTAGGGACGGGGCTTGTTAGCACTCTGGTTAGTGTACCCGTTAAAGTAGTGGAGGACGTTCGCGAGGGGGAGGGACCTCCTGCGGAGACTGTTGGGGCCGAGAGGGTCGTTGAGGTGCATGAGGAGCCCGTTGTAGGGGCTGCTAACGCTAGGAGAGCTCAGACTGGTTCTGAGCCTGGTACCTCCGGGAGGAGGGTTTCTTCGAGGAGGCGGACTCCTCGGCCGACCAGACAGATGTTACAGAACGTCGTTAGGGTCGTTGAGAGGCCTCCCGTCTGCCACGTTGAGTCTCGTGGTCAGAAAAGACGGAGGGCGGAGACAGTTGAGGATGACACCGACGTCGCGAGTTGGAGAGCTAGACGGGCTACAGCCCCACGGGGCTGAACCTGCGGGCGGCGCCTGTTTGGGCCGAGGGTTTTGACGATAGCGTGTTGTTGCTTCGACTGGACAGGCACATCTCGTACCATGCTCACGAGGGCTTGGTGAGTCGTGTCCCCTGAATTTTCGTCACTTTTGAAGTGTCAGACCTGAATAGGCGTTCTGACGTTGTTTGTTTTTTATTTCAGGAGATCGGCACCATGAGGACTTTCTCGGGCTTTACTACTTGTTTGGGCCTTTACGACGTTCTCTGAGCCGGGACGAGGACGTTGATAGAGAGGTCGGCTTTTGGGCCGTTGGTGGCCGCTTGGCGGGATATTCACAGGTCTTCGATTAGGTCGAACTTGTGTCTGATTCGCACCATGTTGGATCGGTATTGGGATACGACGTTGTCGTTTCACATGGAGTTTGGGGAGGTTGGTGTGACCTTAGAGGATTTCGCCATGATATCCGGCCTCCATTGTGGCGAGACGCCTGTTGAGTTTACTGAGATGCCGGAGAGAGTGTCTTCTCCTGCGGTTACTCGTCTGATCAGTACTGCTTTGCCTGAGCCTTCTGACATCACCCCGTACCTGATCGCGAGTTCGTATGTGAGAGACCACTTCAGTGGGAGGGTGGCAGGTGTGGCTCCGGTGTCGTTGGAGAGTCCGGAGGCTAAGGCTGAGGCTGACGCACAGGAGGTGCGGTTGTGGTTATGGTACTTCTTGGGTGCCACGTACTTTGGTGACAAGGGTGAGCGCTTGTGGACCGAAGTGCTTCCCCTCCTTGCTGACCTTGACACTTTGGGTCAGTTTGACTAGGTTATGCCGGCCTTGGCGAGTTTTACCCGGTACATGTACACAGCAGTGCGTCCGGAGGCGGTGGGGGATGGTAGTGCCCCTGCTTTGGTTGGTCCCAGACTCATCTTGGAGGTACGAGCGTTTTTCTGTAGTTTTCTTTAGTTTGATTTTGATTTTGATTTTGGCAATTTTTGAGAAATTGGCTGATTTGTGTTTATTTTGTTTGATTACAGGCTTGGTTGTACGCTTACTTCACCCCTCTGCGTCCGGGGACTACAAGTGGTGTTCCTTCGACCTACCCTGCTGTGAGGGGTTGGACGGTGGCTCAGAAGAAGTCGACTAAGTCGACTTACGAGGATTGTGGGCGTCTTGTGAACAAGCTTCGGATTGCTGATGTAAGCTCGCGTTTCTTTCTCCCTCTTATTTATAGAAGTAGATAGGGGTAGGGTGACTAGGTAGCTTAGGAAGCCCCTAGTCGGCTGAGTAGCTTTGTCTTGAATGCAGTTTGTTGGGCGGCCTTGGGAGCACTACACGGACGTGTCGGCTGCTATCAGGGAGCGTTTGTGGCCTCGCAGCTCCCTGCGTTTGTACCTGGAAACGGCGATCGAGCCGGTTTGGTACCTGGGCGAGCGTTTATCTCGTCAGTGCTTCACCGAGACTTTCGTGGTACCGGTCGATCCGCCGAGGGTGTTGTTCCAGGAGTCGACCCCCGACGAGGTTGAGGAGCACCTTCAAGATCAGGGAGGTGAGAAGCTGTTGCTGCGAGACGTCGACTATGACAGCTTCCGGTTGTCGAGGCTTGCTTGGTACCCGATCGAGGTATATTTTCCTCTGTTCTTTTGTTTTCATTGCCTCTCTTGATAAGAGGGTTTGTCATCTTTGATGTGGATCCAAATGGTAGGGAGTCGACCTGCTGATGAGGACTCAGCCCCCAGCTTTCCCCACGGAGACTACCTTTCAGGGGCCGGGCGGCGACAAGCTTCAGCTGCGCTTACCGGAGCCTGCGGTTGCCGAGGTGACCGACGCCAGCATGGAGTGGAGGTTGATCATCCTGAGGGTGAGTTCCTGACTTGAACATTTTTCCTCATTTTGGGCTTTGTCTTGCATTGTATTGAAGGACATTTTTGATTTTTAGGTGACGACCGTTAGTCATCAGGCTTTGTGGCGGATGGCTAACCGCTGGAGGGCGCTTGCTGGTGACCTGGCTGCGAGGGAGGCTCGGCTTTCTCAGGTACTTTTTGTGTGTTTTTTTTGTGTATTTTGTGTTGCATTTCACGTTTTTAGATCTTGATGATCTGTATTGTGTTTGACAGGGTACTGGGGATCCGGCGGAGCTTGCTCGGGTCCGCGCTGAGTTAAATGCAGCTAGGTCGATGATCGTGGCCCAGGGGTTGGGGATCACTCGTCGGGACCAGGAGTTGAGGCGTCGTGAGGACGAGTTACGGAGCCGAGACGCGGAGATTTCCTCTCTGAGGGCTCAGCTGGCTGTAGCAGAGGAGCTTCACGTCGAGATGGAGCGTGAGACGCTGGAGAGTTCCCCGGAGAGGGAGTCTGAGCAGGTGGTAGTATCTGCGTTGGCGGCGACTCCTCGTGAGACCGGGACTGGTCAGACGGGAGGCGCTGAGTAGTTGTAGTAGCTTGTCCGTGTCTTGGACTCTTGTCTGTACATATTTACATTTTGTGTGAGGCGGTTTGTATATATGTGTTTTTGGATTGTGGCTCATTTGTGATTTTTGGCTTTTTTATGTTGTGTTTCGGAGGAGCGCTGTCGGCTGTCGATTCTCCTTTTTCTTTGCACCAGTTCCTGCATTGTTAGTGTAGAAAACTGGCAACAGATAGCACATATACATAAACGCAAACACGTAAAAGTATTTGATTGAAAAATATTAACCAAGATGAGTTGGAGTTAAAATTTGAAATATGAAATGATATGATATTTGAAAATTCCGCGACAAGTCGTCACTTTAGAATTCTAAAGGAATTAATTTTAAAAATGAGCAATTAACTCGTGTCGTGAATTAAATTGCATCGAAATTTATTGAAATTGATTTGTGACTCGAAAAATTTCAAACTCAAACCGTCAGGGATGAATTTTTAGAAAATATTTTTACGAGCATATTTGATTTTTGAGGTCAAGACTCGAATTTGTGAGTGCTTGAAATTTTGAGGAAAACTGATGTCGTGTTATCAATTTTCGATTTCTATTTTGATGGAAAATTGCGAAAAAGCGAAAAATTTTCGGAATTTTGATTGACATGGAAACGATCCGTCACGGATCGGGGCGACTAGCCCTTCCCCCCTTTAAAAAAGAAAGAAAAATCTGTATGTTTAAAGCTGCGTCATGGAAACCGTGTCGGATTTCGTTAAACGCGAAAACAAGGAAATGTGAGTGTGAGGAAACACAAAATGTCCTGGATCATCCCGAAGAGGCCTGGGCGTCCTGGCGGGAGGTTTGAGGTGTCAGGAGAAAACACAACTTGAAAGAGACAAGTCAGAAGCGAGGATCCTGGGGAAGGCCTAAAGAGGCGCGAGCAGCCTGGCGATGGGAGCCAGCTCTCCTCTTTTTCTGAAAAACGCGCTGATCATTTTTTTATAAATAGTGATGTTTGCGCTTCATTGTTTCATCATCCGAAACACAAAAACATCTCTACAAATCTTCTTCTTCTTCTTCCACAAAAATATTTCATGGATGCCTTTGAGAATGCATTGCGACAATGGTTTCCCGAAAAGTATCAACTCGTTTGCATGGAAGTTTGTCAATTGTTGGTGCTCCGTCAAGTCAAGGTACAATCCTCATTTCTCGAAGCATGTTCTCGGTTTTGGGATTCGAAACACCACGTTTTCGTTTTCCCGAAAGGTGAAATTTTTCCACTTGTCGAAGAAGTTGGAGCCATTGGTGGGTGGCCGGGTTGTGTTCCAGTGCTTCCTCCGACTCTGTTGTGCTACAAGAAAAAATTCCATTCCATGTTAGGTTTGTCGACAAGTCAAGTCAACTTCCTTCTTGATCCGCATGGTGTGGATATGTTGGCTCTTATCAACATCTTTTCCAACCGATTAGATGCCAATGTTTCGGAGGTGGCTAGGAGAAGGGCTCTTGCCTTTTGCCTTATCCATGTGTACCTCTTTGTTGATGTATTGAAGAAGTAGGGGCCGAAATACTATGGTAGCATGACCCTTGTTCATGTGGTTGAGCAAATGGAGCATGGTAGAGATCCATCGTGGTTGGTGCTTGGAGAGATCATCCAAGCTTTGGACAAGGAAGGCTCTTGTGGAGAAGCTCCCTCCTTTGGATCCCCAAGGATCCTCCAAGTGTGGCTATTGGAGAGGCTAAGGTATGTAGAGCCTCCAGTTGATTCTTCTTCTTATTCCTTCCGTCACCTTACCATGAGGAAGAAGTTGTACTCGGATAGTTTTGCTTCTACCGAGGCTTATTGGGCCGCATGATTGGTGGAGGAGGGTGGTCCTCACATCCGTTGGGTGGTGCCGTAGTGGCACTTGAGGTCCTTCACGGGATTGCCCGCTTCGGGTGCTAGTCCACGCTCATGAGGCAAATGGGGCGTCAACAAAAGGTGCCCGCCCAAGATACCCTTGTCCAAGAGAATTTTTTCCGGAACTCCGAGCTTCTGGAGGTCTTCGAAAGATGGTAGGCCACTCGGCCGCTTTGGGAGGAACCAAACCCCGTTGCCACGACATGGGTGACTCCCGCTTATGTCAAGTGGTCAAGAGCTCCGTCCTTGGAAGAGAGGTCTAAATTTCGTAAGGACGAGGTTGTTGACTTGAAGTATCGAGAGGTTGGCAAGGCCAACCGTGCCTTCTTTGAGGAGCATGCTGATGGAATTAGCCCCGATGTGATAAGACCACCAAAGAGGAGAAGCTCGGGTCCCAAGAACATGGTGGGCCGTACATTGGCTCGTTTTGGGTCGAACATGAGGTCTTGTGCTAGACCGGAGGCCGTCGCCATTTTAGATCCGTTGAGGATCCGTTCCGAGGAGGAAATCCATGCTAGGCGGGCCAATAAGAAGAACAAGGGGAAGATGTACCCCGAGGGAAAAGGCAAGGGTAGAATGGAAGAGTGAAGACCTCCATTACCCACTTTGTTATTATGTTGTATTATCGTTGTGAGTTTTTATTATGTTGTACTAGCTAGTTATTGTGTGTTTTGTGCTAGTTTTATTATGTGAGGTGTTTTAGTTGACACCTTAGCTTTGACAAGTTGTAGACTCGTCGAGCTTTATTTGTTGTTGAAATTGTAATCCCTCCCATTATTAATTAAATAAGAGGATTACCCGTGTCGAAAATTGTGAATGCTTGTTTCTTCCATCCATTTTGTAAAGGCAATTCGATTTGAATCGTCCTAAACGTTTGCACTTGGGGAAGTGGGATTTTTGTGGGAAGGGAGAAAGGTTTCTTTTCGATATTTTTGTGGGAAAGGGAACGCTTTTCCCTTTTTTCTTTTTTTTTATGGGGTTTTTTGTTGTGTGGGGATGTGTTTTTTTGATTATGGGGATGGTTGTATCCTCCTTGTGTAAGAAAGGACTGCCTACGTATTCACCTGAAGAGGTGAAATCAAACTATGATCGTAGTTTGAAATGTTTTATAAATTTGATTGGGTTTTGTGGTTGTATCCCTCATGCATAAGAGGGACTGCCCACGTATCTACCTGAAGAGGTGAAATCAAACCATGCCCGTAGTTCAGAGGGTTTTTTTGTTTTTGGGCAAATGGATGTTGCCTTTGACAGATCAAAGGAAATTCGAAACGGGCAAGGTGCCGCAACTTAGACTCGATAAAACATGCAATATCAAATTAGAACGTGTTTGAGAAACTTGACTTGAAAAGGGTTGAGGTGGTTGCTAGTTGTAAAACTAGGCTAGGTCGTTGGTTGCTATGGTTCAAGGGTAGTATTTCTTGAGTTGGTTTAGGTTGGTTGGGTTTGTAAAATCCACCCCATCTAGGTCACTCAATCTCACTACGCCCCCCGAAAGTATTTTCTTGACCAGGTATGGCCCGGCCCAGTTGGGTTTGAATTTTCCCCTTGGATCGAAGGGTAATGGTGCTCGGACCGACTTGAGGACCAAGTCGCCCTCATGGATGTTCTTGGGTTTGACCCTCTTGTTGAATGCCTGTTGTATACGTCGTTGGTATAGCTGGACGTTGTGCAAGGCGTTGAGTCGCTGTTCATCTAGAAGAGTGAGTTGTTCGTGCCTTCGAAGGGTCCATTCCGCCTCAGGGACTTGACTCTCCATTAGGATGTGTAGAGAAGGGACCTCTAACTCTACCGGTTGAACTGCCTAAATACCGTATGCTAGATAGAATGGTGTGGCGCCTGTCGGTGTTCGAATGGAGGTTCAGTATCCCAAGAGTGCGAATGGGAGTTTGCTCGGCCAATCGCGGTAGTTGTCTTGCATTTTCTTGATTATGGTGACAAGGGTTTTGTTGGCTGCCTCGACCGCTCCGTTGGTTTGGGGACGGTAGGGGGATGATCGATGTCGTTTGATTTTGTATTTGTCCAGCAAGGCCTGAGTTTCCGCCCGGAAGTGAGAGCCTTGATCGCTGATGATCTCATGGGGTACCCCATATCAGCAAATGATGTTGTTTTGGATAAACTTTGCCACTTGTTTGGCGGTCAAGACTGCATATGACTGTGCTTCCACCCATTTGGTGAAGTAGTCGATGGCGACGAGGACGAAACAATGCCCCTTGGTGCCTACCGGGTTGACTTTCCCAATGATGTCGATGCCCCAGGTTGAGAAAGGCCAGGGTGAGGTCATTGTGTATAAAAGGGATGGCGGTATGTATTGTATGTTGGCGAAGATTTGGCAATTGTGGAAATGATTGACGTAGTTACGGCAATCGGCTTCCATGGTGGTTCAGTAGTAACCTAGCCGCATGATTTTTCGAGTAAGCATCATTGCGCTCATGTGAGGGCCACATTATCCGTCGTGGACCTCTCCCATGACTTTTTTGGCTTTGTGATGGTCAATGAAAAGGAGGAGAATACCTTGGGGTGTTCTTTTATATAGTTAATTTTGGTTTATCACGAATTGTGATGCAAGTAAACGGATGGCTCTTTGTCCTCTTTGATCGGAGTTGGGAGGAAATTCGTTTTTTGTTTTGTAGTTGAGGATGGCTTGGTACCAAGGTTCATCATGGCTTTCCTCATCGTCGTTGATGGGACAAATATGAGCTGGCTCGCTCCTTCTCTCGACACATAGGGGCATCGATGTCATGTCGTTAGGTATGTTGACGAGCGCGACAAGTTTTGCCAGGGCATCAGCAAATTGATTTTCCTCTCGTGGCAAGTGGAAATAGTCGATTTGGTCGAAGAACTCGACCTCTTGATTGATCTTTGCTGGGTAGGGAGCTAAACTGTCACTTCGGATTTTCCATGATTCAGACACCTGATTGATGATCAGCGAGGAATCGCCGTGGACCCTCAATCTCTTGATGCCAAGTGTGATGGGTGCTTGCAAGCCGATGAGACATGCTTCATATTCAGCCGCATTGTTGGTGACGGCGAAGTCTAGCTTGACTGAGATCGGAACATGTTCTCCCTCTGGTGATATTAGAAGGATTCCTACCCCAAAGCCTCTCAGATTAGATGCACCATCGAAGTATAGGTCCCATGCGTCGGAATCGGCACAAAGGATGTCTTCGTCAGGAAGTGACCATGTGTCGGTCGCTAGATCCTCGTTGACGGGATTTTCTTCCAGGAAATCGGCGACTGCTCTACCCTTGATAACCTTGAGGGGTACAAACTTGAGATCAAATTCGGACAGCATGAGCGTCCACCTAGACAGCCTTCCGTTTAGTACGGGTTTTGCGAAGATGTATTTGACCGGGTCCATCTTGGAGTAGATGTGGACCGCATAGCTGAGCATGTAATGCCGGAGTTTCTTGGTTGACCATACTAGGGCAAGGCATGTCTTTTCCAACTGGGTGTACCTTGTCTCGTACTCAATGAACTTTTTTCTTATGTATTAGATGGCTCGTTCTTTGCCGTCGACTCTTTGTGCTAGCATAGCTCCCTGGCCGTGTTGGTAACAGTCAGGTATAGGGATAGAGGAATCCCCGGTTAAGGTGGCATGAGGACAGGAGGTTTGGATAGGATTTCCTTTATCCGGTCGAAGGCCTTTTGGCAATCGTCGTCCCAATCGGTGTGATTGGAGGCGCGAAGTTTTTTGAATATTGGTTCACAAATCATGGTGAGCTTGGCAATGAAGCGGCTGATGTATTGAACCTGACCGAGAAATCTCCGAATCTTCTTCTTGTTCCTAGGCCGAGGCATTTGTTGAAGGGCTTTGATTTTGGTTGGATCAATCTCAATGCCTCTTTTGCTAACGACATGTCCCAAGAGTTTTCCGGAGGTGACCCCGAATGCACACTTCTGAGGATTTAGTCTCATGTTGTACTTCCGCAGACGAGCGAAGAATTTTCGAAGGGCGTTGATGTGGTCGTCCCGTTCTCTTGATTTGACAATCATGTCATCGACATACACCTCTACCTACTTGTGCATCATATCATGTAGGAAGTGGTAGCGGTTCTTTGATAGGTAGCCCCGGCATTGACGAGACCGAAAGGCATGACTGTGTAGCAATATGTACCCCACTGTGTAGTGAAATCAGTCTTGTGCATGTCTTCCTCAGCCATTTTAATCTGGTTGTATTCGGCATACCCGTCCATGAATGATAGGAGAGCATGTTCAGGAGTGTTGTCTACCAGAATGTCCACATGTGGCAAAGGAAAGTCGTCCTTTGGACTCGCCTTGTTCAGATCCTTGAAGTCGACGCAAACCCGAATTCTTCCGTCTTTCTTCAGTACGGGTACAATGTTGGCCACCCAATCAGAGTATTCAGACACTTTGATGAAACCAGCCTTGAACTGTTTATCCACTTCTTCCTTGATTTTTAGGGCCCATTCAGGACGCATCCGGCGTAGCTTCTGCTTCACAGGTTTAGCTCCGGGCTTAATGGGTATCCGGTGCTTTGCAATTTCCCTGTCAAACCCAGGCATGTCTCTGTAGGACCAGGCGAATACGTCCTTATATTCGTGGAGGAGGTCAATGAACTGTGTCTTTCCGAGGGGTCCAGGGTTGTCCCTATCCTAAGTTCTTGAGGTGTGTTGTCGGTTCCAACGTTAATAGGTTCTGTCTCCTCAATGATGGGGGTTCTAGTTTCCCGTTTGTTAAGTTCTTTGGCTATGTGAGGTGGGTAGTCACTTAAGTTAAATTCCTTATAGTCATTCAGAATTGCATTGCAGTTAAATTGAGACGAGTCGTAAGCAAACATAGCATTCATTAAGTTGACACGAGCGAAAAGCTCGGAGCGGACAAACATCTCATGGTCGGTCAGAGGCGACACAACAGAGGAGGTGGCCCCTGGAACAGGCTCCAGGTTGTCACCTTTCATGGGAGTGGGGGTGACCTTTGTAGACTCAGCCTTTGAATCGGCCACGACCTTGTGATAAAATAGTGGGAAGGGGACCTTGACTGAGACATCGGGAGTGTTAGGAGCTACGACAGACTCAGACTCCGACTCAGACTCAGATTCAGATTCTACTTCACTCCCCTCTTTGAACATAGGGCCTTCTCCAGTTGTGATCTTGAGAATGCGGCCTTGGCGATCTGTCCACTTGACGGTTTTCGTCCAGCCCTGTGTATCTTTCTCCGGGTCAGTGTCGGAGATCATGGTCGTTGGGTCAAACTGATTGTCCTTCAGGGCGATGTTGATGATGTCCTCATAGTCGAGGTGCTTGACGTTATCTTCTCCAAAGAGGAGAGTGACAGCTTGTCCATCGAGACATGACGACGGCTTAGGCTCGGTTGATGCAGTTTCGGTGTTGTCGGGGATGAAGTAGCAGTCCTGGAAGACTTCCACACCCGGGTACCTGGTCTTGGCTACAGAGTCATAGATCGGCTCTGGAAAGCCATGGTAGAGCTCTGATTCTCCCTCGGGGACAAAGTATCCATTGAGGGTCAGATGATAGGGACGGAGGATAACTCCATGCTTCTTGCGTTTTCGGATTAGGAGGTTCATCTCCTAGATATCTTCATCGGTAGGTTCATATCCCAGTCCGAAGTGGATGTTGGGGACCTTAGTCTTTTTCAAGGGAGGTAAGGTGCTCTTTAGTGGATTGAGAGGTAAACCCGGGAAGTAACCCTGGCGCATCATGATGCGGTTGACTGTGAGGTTGGAAAAAGGCTCACAATCAAAGGGTGTTGATTCATCAGTTATGGCATTCACAGCTTGGAATCCCCATATTTCATTATCATCTTCCTCAATGGTCTGGGAGGCTATTCCCTTTCTCATGACAGCTTTGATCGGGGAAGCAGGAATTATGATTGTTTTCCCGTTGAAGGGGACCTTGATCTTCTGGTGGAGAGTCGAGGTAACTGCCTTGACGGTGGGAATCCAGGGACGTCCCAGGAGCATATTGAAAGAGGCGTCAATGTCGACCACCTGAAAACTGGTTTGCCTTTCCAGTGGTCCGGTTGCGACAGTCAGAGTGATAAGCCCTGCACCCTTGCGACGAGTGCCGTCGTAGGCGCGTACTCCTTGATTTGTTGGGACCAAATCAGCTTCCTTAATAACCAGTTTGTGAGCAGTCTTGAGGGGAATAACATTTACCGCGGATCTGTCATCCACAAGGACCATGGGCAGATTCTTCTTGAGACATTGCACGGTAATGTACAGGGCAAGGTTATGATTGGCTCCGAAGAGAGGGATATCTTCGTCGGAAAAGACGACTGGGTTGTTCAAGTCAGGGGCGTCCCTTGTCATATGTGCCACTATTTCTTCGGGGGAAGAGGTGGAGGGCACAGTTAGTTTTCCCAAGGCCTGTAGCAAAGCCTGTCGATGTTCAAAGGACGTCGCGATCAGTTGCCAGATCGAGATCTCGGCTTTTGCCTTCTGAAGCTGTTTGAGGATTGAATTCTCAAGGGCCTTCGTTGAATGTCTACTTCCGGGACAACTTGGTCGTTTGTTGTTGGAACGACCGTTGGATTGTTCGGATTCTAATAGGGGCGTCCGGACCGGGTAAGGTGACCGATCTCTTTCGCCCGTTTCTCTTTCTCTGGGATAAGGTAGACATCTTCAACGTCGTTTCTTCAGATTCCGTTGATTTCAGGATCTCGAAGGCACCTTGGAGGGGTATTTCTTGGTGGGCAGTTTTTGCGAGGGTAATTTTTGTCAGGGTAGTTTTTGTGGGTTTGATTATTGTGAAGGTGATTATTGTGAGGATGATTATTGTGAGGTGCATGCCAGAATGGTCGCGGGAGCAATCCGTCCTAGTGAGGGTAGTTTTGGGCGTTCGGGGGACTATCCCTCGGGCGTGGTGGTGGAGGATTGAAGATGAGCCGGCGATAGGCATTGTCAAGTCGGGTAATCCTCTCGGAGAGGCTGGCTATGGCTTCCTCAACCTGTTGGAACATGGTGAGAATAGTTACGGCAATAAACACAAATACCCCGTCCGAGGGATTTTTCTCCAAGGTGTTCACCTCGTCATCGATTGGCAGGATGAGGTGAGAGCAGTCCAGAGTTGGTTCATCATTGGAGATGGCGTGGATTCCCAGAGGATTTGTTTTGTTGTTTAGCTTAGTTGGTGGGGGTAAAGGCAAATCCCCTTTCTCAATCATGTCTTGGATGATGTGTTTGAGTTTGAAGCAGGTTTCTGTATCAAGCCCTTTCCCTTGATGGTACTGATAGTAGGCATTGGGGTTCCAGAAGCGGGATTTCTTAGCATCGGTCAGAGCCGGGGTGGGTCCGATTGGTTGTAACTTTCCCTGGTCCATAAGCCTCTTCAGGGAACTTGCATAAGTTGACCCTATATTAGTGAACACTCTCTGGAGGCGCTCAGCTCTCTTAGTAGATGGTTCAACGAGGTTGACCTCATCGATCTTGTTCGTTTGGCCGTAAGGGCGAGACTCGGTTGAGGTGGATCTCGGGTAGCCTCTGCCAGTGGTCTTGGCTAGGACACCCTTTTGGAGGTCATCTTCAATGCGTGTCCCCAGAATTTGCAGATCCTGGAAGTTCTTGATATTTTGGTACCTCGGTAAGTTGGCATACACTGGGCGGAGATTGTTGACGAATTTTTCCACCAAGGTTGACTCACTCGGCTTGCTGACCAGCTGAGTACTTACCCTCCTCCAACAGGTTAAGAACTCGGTGTACCCCTCCTTGTCGTTCTGGGTTAGGACCTCAAGGTACGGGTATTGGCTTGGATTTCAACATTGTCAGCGTATTGCTTAGCAAATTCAAGCGCGACCTCATCCCAGGTAGTAAGTTTCTTCGGGTCGAGGGAGTAGTACCATTGGCGAGGGATCGGTTCCAAGGATGATGGGAAGATCCGGGGGAAGAGCTCCTGTTTGACCCCTTTTATGGCCATGTAGTCTTTGAAGGCATGGATATGATTGAGCGGGTTCTCCACTCCTTTGAACTTAGGTACATCAGTCAGGGTAAAGTTGTCAGGTAATTGATCCCCAAAAGGTTCAAACCTTCGGTTGTTCTCAAGATGGATATTGTTAACCCGGGCTAGGAGTTGTTCTTCCAGGAGCTTTAGCCTCTTCTCAGTTTCAGTCAAAGGTGGAGCATTATGTCTCCAGTTTCTTCGTTTTCCAGGGCGTCGATACGGGTCTCGACGCGATTCAGGGTGACCTTAAGAGCGGTGATCAGGTCGGCTAGCTGATCAGTCGTGACATCTCTGTTGTTATCATTGTTGTTGTTGTTGACAGACGAAGTTGAAGACGGGGCCATGGCTCTGAGGCAGAAAAACGGCTCACATTACAACTGAATCCGAGCGGTTCAAAGACTGAACGTAGACAACACAAGGACGAGACAAAGATCAGACCATGACCGTAATATCAATTAATTCATTCCAACCAAGACCTCGTTCGAGTCTCACCATCTAGGGATCACAAAGACGTAAGTGTCCTAGTTATCCCAAACGGAGTCATCAATCTGTGGACATGGCCCACCTGCGGGTCCGGTTCGATCTGCGGACGCGCAACGGTCTTTTTGAAGGCCACGCTCGGCGGCAAAAAAATGCTTTCGACCGGATCATTTTAGATCGGTCGGTTTCGTCTTGGTAAGAGTCTCGAAACGATTAGAGATGTTCGGAGTCGCCACCAAGCATTTGTGGGATGCTTGGAACCCGTTCAAAATCCACTTTATACCTCGGTCAAATCGAAGCACAAAGCAGCGTTTGACATAGGTACTAAAGATAAGGAAATCGTCCCTCTTTAGCATCTTATCTCTAGAATGACTCTCGTACGCCCTGGATAAGGTCGTCCACTATCGAAAGCTTCTGAGTAAGAGGTGAAGGTACGTATTGGGAAGCCCTTTAATCAGACACCCAATCCCGCCATGAGCGGCCTCTCGATCGATCTTGGTTGGTTGAATGCAAAAGTTGATAAAACGGTTTAAATGCATGAATGCGCATCCAATAATTTAAACCTAACATGGGTGAGCTTTCTAAGTCGGTTGATTTAATCCAAGCATCAAGTATAAGATCTCGAGTTGGATTTATGGTTGATTTGCATGCAAGACGGAAATTAAACATCCATTTACCGTATTAGGTTTATGGTTCATAACGTGATCCATTTGTCTTAGTAAAGCATTTTGCAAATATGATTTTGAATAGGCAAATAGCCATCTGATCCGTCCTATATCCGGGCTAACCGGAGTCGGGATCGTCCTAGACTAATCTTTGGAAGGGGAATGACCCTACGCACGAGCAACCATATGAGGCGCGAGCCTGTTGGCGATGCAAGGGGGTCTCCCTTGGTTTTGAAAATGAGAATTGAAAGGCCTGTTTTAGGCGCAGGTCAACCTACGGTGATATGCCGTATTCTGGCCTTTTGAAAAACGTTTATAAAATTTATTGAAAAGTGGTTATTTGACCCGATTTGTTGATTTGAGGAAAGAGACTCGAATAATCATCATTATTTTGATAATATTCGGTGTCGGGTTCGACTTTGACAAACTTGACATGAATAGTTTTGAAAATGATTATGAACTAATTGTTTTAAGTTCATTTGAATGTAATTAGTCGATACTCATCATCGTACCCGGGTTAAAATCCGGCATGGTAAGTAGAACCAAGGATGACTTTGTGTTGGTGACTAATATGCTTGTTTTGAAAATGTAAAGAAATGATGAAAGGCTTTAAAATACCTCCCAAAAATGTAATAAAAGGCTTTAAGATACCTTTTAAATGTTATTAACCGAATATTATCACCGAAACACGGATTTAACCGTCATGGTATGAGGAACCAAGGGTGAAAAATGTTTTATGGTTAAAACAAATGAAATAAAATAAAAAAAAGGGTTTGAAAATATTTAAAATGGTAAAAACCGATTACAAATATGAAAATGGATTAAAGGGGAAATACGAGAATAAACACGGTTGAGTTCTGACCTGGGCACCCCATTAAGGCGCGAGCCCTTGTGCACAATAAGGGGCTTCTGCCTCAGGCCAAAAATCAGTTTTGGCTCGTTTATCCCATATTTTGGATCATGTTATGCATGTTTTAGCATGTTATAGTCATGAAACAAATAAAAACATGATAAAAGAAGGATTTTTACACCCTCATACTTACATGCTTGGTTATGGCGAGTGACCGACGTAAGTGTAACAACTCGTTTGGTCGGAAAAAACTCGGTTTAAAACCGTTTTGGTAAGTAAAAAGAGTGTTTTAATATTAGTGACGGTGACGTGGTCAAAGTGGTTGGTCAAGTGATTTAATGCACGATAACGGTACCAAACAATGTGTAAGGCTTGTATTTACGATCGGTAGGTCGGAAATACGCGTCGGATTGTGACTTAAAAAGTCGAGTCGAGAATTTTAAGGGAGAAAAGAGGGGGCGGACACTCGCGTAAGTTCTCAAATGAGGGCATTTGAGGGGTATTTATAAGAAAAAGAGTGGTTGTGTGAGTTTTGAGTGACGTGGCCACCTGGGCTGCTCAAAGAGGCGCGAGCCACGTCGCGGGTCTTCGAGTTGTCTTGTCACTTTCACATAAGAGCAATCATGATTTGTTCTATCCGAGGATTTGTAGTCATATGTTTGGTACTTGACCATTCATAAATCCGGGAAATCTTAGCATAGAAGGTTTGAAATGGTTTGTTTTTTGTGGTTGACTCGGTTTGACTCGTTGTTGGAGTCGGGATTTGAATTTTTGAGTCGATTTTTGGTCTGGTGTCGGTTTTGACTCTAGTTAGTGTCATTGCAACCCCGTCGTCGTGCATTAAACACTCCAGGTATTTTTGAAATGTTTTGAAATGTTTTATTTTTGAAATCGTTTTAAGTTTTCCGACGTAAAGTTGTACACAAATTGTCGATCAAACGTTGCGATTCCAAAGCATGTTATAGTCTGATAATCATCGGGTGTTTGTTGGAGTCTCAACAGATACTGGGTATCTTCAGTCAGGTGAAGGTAAAGTCATGGACGAAGAACCACAAATCTTCCATGTCCGTTGGCCTTTTGCTAACCAAAACATAGCCAACATGGCTTGAATATCAATGGCATTATTGTCCATATCTAGATGTTTAAGGCCGCGGGGAAAGTCAGTGAAAACGCTACGGGCAACGCGGGTTGCCAACCCACCACAGAAAATGGTGCCCTTCACTTTCTGCCCGACAACGTAAAAATGTTGAGCCGTCAAGTAAGAAATGTTAAGAACAAAAGGGTCACCACGGTCAATGTTGAAGTAACCCGCTAAAATCGACATCTCAACGTTGTTAACGTTGTTAGGCTCGTGGCATCAAAAGATCGTCTCTGCTAGGAGACATAGGAAGTAACGGGTTGGGGGAAGGTGGACGTGAGCAACACGTCTCTTATCAAAGGGAGTCTGTGCAAGTGTGGTCCAAAGCAAAGCCAGGAGCATCCTAAGAGGTTCCTGAGGACCGTCACTAACTAAACCTAACCACGTCCCAAACTCAGCTAAGGTCCAGATGTAGGTCGTGTTAAACAGTCTAAAGGAAATGCACGTGCTCCTTAGGTCAGTCCGGTAGGCATCGGGTGAAAAGGTGAAAGAGCTAAAAAATTCTAAGGTCACTTGTTGATACGTTAGCTCTCTCATCGTGGTCAAAGCCAACATCACAGTCCCGTTAAGTAAGTGAGCCACGGGCTCAAAAAACCCCAACTTTTCAAGGGAAGGTCGACACAAGAACCTAGTCGACGTAATGTCACAGTCCATCAAATGTGTAAAGCGAGTGCGATGAAGCGGGTTAATAAAGCGTACCTGTGGAAACTCAGTTAGAGAATCCAGAAAAGTGTCACCAGCGTACCTGGTAGCGGTACGTACGTTGGCAGCTCTAAAACTCGTAGTCTTCCCCCCCCCCCCCCCCCTCCGCGAACCTGAAGTAGCAGTGAGCCCGGGAGCGATAATGCTGACTGGTCTCGGTACAAGGGCATAGGAGGTGACGGTGACAGCTGGTGTCGACACAGCAGGGGTCGACACCGGGATAGGGACAGTAACGGCAGCGGCATTAGTAACCACCGTAGCAGTGGGGGTAACAGGGGTAGTAACAGCGGTGGTGACGGTGATGGCAACAGGGACCATCGTCTCAGAACCGGACGAAACAGTAGCAGAAGCAGAGGCAGAAACAGTACTACTATCCATCCTACAATTACAAGCAAATGCTAAAATCAAAAAGTAATCAACCTACTCGATTTTTCCCCAATTCACAAATTCGAAACTCTAATTTCGAATTTTAAGCACAAACTCACAATTAAACATTAAAGATTAGGGGAAAAAACTTACTTGTGACGATTACCCAACAAAGGAAACAATTAAAATCAACAGAAAACGCACAAATCAATCGAAATGAATTCGATTTCCGCGAAAACCCTAATTCCGCAAAAACCCGTAAATAAGACGAATCTTGATGGGGCAAATAAGGGGAAAAGATTTAATTGATTATAGGGGAAAGATTTGGGTAATTAGTTTGGTAATTTTAGGGGAAGAAAAGGTGGATTTGGTTGATTAATTGAGAGTGTCGAGGGGTTTTGGGGGAAAATAAACTGAGCAAATGAAAATAGAATAGCGAGAAGAAGACTCCCTCGCGTATTATCAAATGATGTTGCTCGATCGAGTGATTGGAAACCACTCGATCGAGAGCTTTTTCTCGCCATTTGCTCGATCGAGAGTTTGGAAAGAGCTCGATCGAATGCTTTCCCTTTTACATTGAATTCCACTCGATCGAGAACGGTTGGGTGTTCTATCGAGCACTTTGGCTCTTCTATTCTGCTCGATCGAGTACAGGACAACTCGATCGAGAACCCCTCAATTTTGACCTTTCGATGGAGTACAGTGAATCAGTTGATCAAAGGCTTTTCCTGGGCAATTTGCTCGATCGAACACGAAAAGTGTTCGGTCGAGAGCTTTTCCTTTGGCACGCCTCCCAATGATCATGTCTCTCCCCAAACCTGCATAAAAACACAAAAATACTTCCCGTAAAAATACCAAATTCACAATACGCAGTCTATATTCGGTCTTACGCTAATAAAACTAACTAATCTAAGCTAATGTCTAAAAACAATTAAAAAAATCCAGGAAAAACCCAAATTACAAATTGTTTTTACAATAGGACAGCTTCCCGTTTCATCTTTCGAAACACTTTAATAGCCCAAAAGAGGGATTCTGACTGGAGGAGGTCCCCTAAGTATCGCGGACCATCCTTTCAAGCTTCCATAAACTTGAATGAATTGAAGAAGAATAATCCGCATCAACAACGCTTTCACTTTCTTCTTCTCTTTGTTCCGTCCTTTGTCTTTGGCATCTTCTTTGGCAGTGAGCTCAAATTTTATTGTACTTTTATCACCTGGATCTCCAACGTCAACTCCGCCTATACCTGTAACAACATAAATGACAGAATGGTCCTCCATATTGCTCCCAATCTGGGACGGGGGTGTTAAAATCACAGCAATTCAACATTATCCATTGGAGGATCTGTGTCAGGGTCTGTAGAGGGTAGTGCATTGCAGGGCTGGACTTGCATAGGAGCCCTGCGAATGCTAGACTGATAAAAGGTTAACTCCTCATCTCCTACCTGAAAATTTAGAGTCTTTCCCCCGACATATATTACTGCGCGAGCGATAAATAGAAATGGTCGTCCTAAAATGATAGGAGTGTAAGAGTCTTCGGGGATGTCCAAGACTAAAAAGTCAACGGGAATAAGGAACTTCCCGATCTTAACAGGTATGTCCTCTAAGACACCAAAGGGTCGTGATAAAGTACGGTCGACCATCTACACAGTCATATTAGTACAATGAAATTTGGTCAAACCGAGTCTCTTAGCAAGAGACAATGGTCCCACTCACAATAGCTCCCAGATCGCATAATGCATTATCTATTAAGTGGGTCCCAATATGGCATGGAATAGAAAAACTACCCGGGTCAGATGATTTAGGTGGTGTCTTATTTTTAATGAGGGCAGTGCCTACTTCAGTCAAAGCCACCATCTCATGTTAATTAATATGCCTCCTACGTGTTAAAATTTCTTTCATAAATTTCATGTAGGAAGGTACATGGGTTAGAAACTCGGCGAAGGGAACATTAACATGAAGGCTCTTCAAAATTTCAGCAAATTTACCAAATTGTTGCTCGATCTTCTTGTTCTGCAATCGCTTGGGAAATGGGACCGTAATCGGAATAGCTAGCCCTTCATTCCTTTTTGCCAAAAAATTATCACGCTCATTGTGAGATTCACTCGATCGAGAATCATTTCCCTTCGATCGAGTACTTTTATCAGCAGGAGTGCTCGATTGAGCACTTTCATTAACTCGATCAAAAGCTCCCTTTTCAAAAGTTCTCGATCGAGCACATTCACCTTCTCGATCGAGAACATCCTCAGCAATTCCCCTCGATCGACCTCCAGATTACAATCGATCGAGTACCTTTTTTGGATTCAGCAATATTTCGTCAGATGACGACTATTTCTGCACAGTAACTTTAACTTCCGGGTTTGATTTATCATTTTCAGTCGGCATTTTGGGTCCCTCATAAGAGAGACCACTCCTTAGATTAATTAAATTTACCATCTCATGATGTTTCTTGTGAGGTTGTGACGTTAAATGACCCGGTTGCCTCGAAGCTTGATTGGTAGCCAGTTGAGCTATTTGTGATTCAAGTGACTTAATGGAAGCATCTTTCTGTTGGTCACTTTTCTGCAATTGAATGGTCAATGATTATATCATCGACTTCAACTCAGCTACATCACTTATGCCACTAGAAGAGGCACCTTGTTGCGGCGAGGGGAAAGATGTAGGCTTTTGAAAGCCTTGTTATTAAGCTTTGTGAGGTGGTACATAAGCTTGTTGTTGCTGTGGTGGAGGCGTTGGATTTAAAACATTTTGACTTGTCCATCCCAAATTGGGATGGACTCCACCTTGGTTATTGTAATAGGAGCCCCCTTGCCGATATTGTTGAAAGGCAAAGACTTGCTCCTTCTCAGCTAGACAATCCACAGCAGTGTGACCATCATTACCACCACATCTCTCACATGAAACGGTCTCTTGTCTAGTCAACAAGTGAACCGTTTGTTGATCCCCCGTAGCCTGCAACTCAAGTTTATCAAATCTGGCATTCATGGCTTCCAGCTGAGCCACAAGTGCACTATCAACAGTAGAAACCGTTCTAATGCCGCCTCTCGGATTCCCATATTCATCACAATTGGTAACCATCTCCTCAATAATTCCCCAACCTTGTCATCATCAACATTTTTTTGAAACCGACCGTTGGCTGCAGCATCTAATATGGCATGGTGGTCGTCATACAACCCATTATAGAACTGATTGCACAAAAACCACTGGTTAAACCAGTGATGAGGGACGGATCACACCAATTTCTTAAACCGACCCCACGCCTTATATAGATTCTTGTCCGAATTTTGCTTGAAACTTGTAATCTTTCCTCTTAATTGGTTAGTTCTCTACGGTGGAAAGTACCTTTTATAAAAAGCAAGCGCTAAGCTCTCCCAATTATTGATGCCAGCTGCAGTCCTATCTAGATCACTTAGACACTCTCGGGCTCTATCAAAAAGAGAGAAAGGAAAAAGGACTTCTTTTATCTTATTTTGCGTCACTCTCTTAGTAGCGGGAATGTTAGAACAATAATCAGTAAAGACCTCCATGTGCTTTCGCGGATCCTCACTGGCTACTCCACGATACAGATTTCCCTCAACTAGATTGATGTAAGATGGCCGAATATCGAATGTACTACCATCTTCAGTTGCAAGGTTGAAACCTTTGGGAATGGAGTCAGCTGTAGGCTCGGAATGGCCCGCAATATTAGGCATCTTCACAGATTTGGCTGCAGAAATAGAAGTATCTTCTTTAAAAGATTAGTCTTATGCAAATATAAAGTGTTCAAGATCAGGTTCAAAATTACTCAAGGCTTCCTTTTGGCGATTCTTTCTCAACAAGCTCTGTCTATGACGAAAAGTCCGCTCGGGATCAGGATCAGCGGGTACCAATTCTGACCTTTTAGAAATGGGCATAAACAAAACTAGAAAAAATAAATAAGAACTGTCTCAAGGAATTAGAAATCCCTTGAGACGAAGACAAACTCGAAATAACAAATAAATAGACTAATTGCCTCCCCGGCAACGGCGCCAAAATTTGACACGGCTGTCGCAACCCTATCAAAAATAAACCAACCGGCTCAACTAATATATAGTAGAGGTAAGTCGGGTATCGTACTCCACAGGGAGGCGATTATATCTACTTGTTATCCTAGTCCATCACAGTAACAATTGGGTGTTTGAATTTGTTTTCTAACTACTAAATAAGATTAAGGCAGAGAGAAAGAGCAATAAGAATAATAAAGAGAAGGGTTGTAATCAAATAAGGGGAAGAATGCTAGGATGTCGGTTCACCATGGTAATTACCCAATTCTGTCATAATGAGATCAGTCGGTCTAATGTGAGAAGGGTAAAGGAAAGGTCCTCTCGGTCCACTTTCTGCCCTAAAAATACAACAAACTTAGCTCTCGCCCTCGTTAATGTAGTCTACTGTTCATAATAGGTCTATTCATTCCAGTCTCTCGATTTAGGTCTGAATTTAACCGGATTAAGTAGTTTAGAAGCGTATACTTAACTAAACGATTACAATTATATTGTTATAAAACAGTTCTCACATGTAAACCATCTAATCTATTTACAACATTATAAATTCATTACCAAGGCTCCCCTAATCCTAACACAAAAGGAATTAGCTACTCATGTTTATGATGAAACTAATAACAATAATTGAAGAATTAAACAAAGACATGATATGGAGATTAATGGAATGATATTGCATAAACTAATAATAATAATTAAAAGCAGTAATTAAGAGACTAATAATTAAGAGTGAAAAAGATGAATTAAATTAAGTGTAAAGAGTAAAGAGAGATTACAAAGTTTCGAGATACAGCAATAAGAACAAAGCAACGTACGAACAAGAAGAGAGAAAAGTAAGTCCGCTTAAGAGAGTAATTAAGAACTGATTAAGAGAGTAAAAGATAGATTAAGAGTTGTTTTAACCTAATGACGTCTTCACCTTATATAGGAAAGATATTTATTAAACAAAACTAATATACTAATTAAGTTTACACGAAATAATATCCCGTGTAATATAGCAAAGTGCTCGATCAAGTGATTTGAGACTCCTCGATCGAACACTATTCCAACAAATCCTCTCGATCGAACAGAAGATGAACTCGATCGAGAACCTTCAAAACACCACCCTTCGATCGAGTACAGCAGAGACTCGATCGAACACTCTTGACCACCATCTTCACTCGATCGAACAGAAAAGTCTTCGATCGAGTACCGGCCACTGAATCAGCTCGTTCTCTTCATTGGTTAGCTTCCGAGATCACTTCATGCTTCCCGAGGCATGGTGATTCCGCTTCAAAACTCCCATCTCCATAAATGCCTGCTAAGGGGACTGAAAAAGGTACGATTCCGCTACTTTCGGTTCTGTTCCTGCAAATAAGGCAAACCAAAACAAAGTAGCCTATTCAGGGCATTTTTCAATACAAAACTACGAGAATTATATGGAAATGCGTGCATAAGAGGACAAAAAGGACTACGTAAAATGCACGTATCAATTATGATAGTTATTATATGATTATTGTAGGATGAGACGGTTTTATGAGAAGGACTCTGGTTGTCCTGGATTACCTCATGGAGTATGCTAAAAGGTTGATTAATCCTACTCGGTTTCAATAATATGGTGTTGTTTATGTTGATGTTGTGATTAGTCTCACATAATTAGGGCATTTGCATTATAACATGTTTAATTGTTAATTACATCATTAAGAGGATGATTATGATATGTTGGTTTATAATTCATGTTTTGGTTATTATTGTGTAAATGGAGGATGTGTTGTTGTTGTTGAGGAGATGTAAGACGGTTGGGAGACCGTCTTGCGCTTGAGTCACCTCTTGGAGCTTCCCACTCCAAGAGGGATGTGCACATTAATGGCTTGAGTCAAGGAGGGACTCGTGTGGTTGAGACACGACGTCTGGCAGGGGATCCGGTTGGCTTCCGGACCCGGTATGCCTGAGCGTGTCCTGGTACATGTTTGTGGTTATTGGTATGTCTGGGTGTGTCCCGGTACCAGTGTGGTTGTCGCTATGCCTGGGCGTGTCCCGGTACCGTGGTGGTGGTCATTCGATGTTATGACATTCATACTAGTAGTAATGTTTCATGTTCACACTTGAGTCGTGTCATCTTTTACTTGTTTATTGAAACTGACGTTCGTGTATCTAAGCATTGTCACCTATCTCTTTTGGGATGGCCTGTGTCGATCAATATGATATCCTTTGGTCATATGGGGAGCAAGTCAAGTCCATATAGTTTTGATAGCATGTGGGACACGGGACGAGCTTGATGAGTCACGAGACGAGTATAGTTGGCTAAAAAGTATAGTTGTTATGAGTTGTACTTTTATTCATTTATTTACGTTTATGTAATTCACTAAACATTATGTTTATTTATAATTTGTTCTTTTATCGAAGTTTTGAAACACTACCTCGGGAAACCGAGATGGTAACGCTCCAATTATCTTGGCCGGATAGTTGGGGTGTTACAAAGTGGTATCAGAGCAACGATTTTGGAACCTAAACCACTGAACCAAAATGAATCTAGGAGTGTCTAATAAAATGAACCCGACTTGAGTGCAATAAGAGGTCAGTTTTAGGTGAGTAGGATCCCTCATTTCAAAACTAGATCATATTGTTTCGGTTGGTCACTACGTGGGTGGTTATGAGTCGGGAAACGTGAAGTGCAATGTTGTGTGATTTTATATGTGCAATGTTAAGTTAGCAAGTTATTGCAAGACGTGGTTTCATATATGTTGATACGAGTTCATAGGTTTCTTGTCTTGCTTGATATAACCTTTCATTGTCATTTGATAACATGTGGTAGTGGAAATGATGAAATTTGAATGTTTACTTTACTAAGATATATGTGATATGAATAGAGAAATTTTTCTTTTATATGAAATGCTTTCCTTTGTATGATTGTTGCGTGTTTGGATATGATGAGTTTGAAACCGTAAATTGCATAGTTGATATCATTCTTACATGATGTAGTTATTCATTTGGTACATGTTTGAACTCCATTAGTGCTATAGTTAGAATGTACTTAGTAATGTTTGTTAGTAGATTAGTCATTAGTATAAAATGGTATTTGTTAGTCGGGAATTGCAAACCATAGAGGGGCACCGAACTAAGTGCGACCTAGTACCCGGCCGAGTACAAGTCACTCGACCGAGTGAACTCGATCACTCGATCGAGTGGACCATTTTCCAGAAACATGAAAGTTTCTGGAATTGGGTCATTCGACTGGAGAAGGCACTCGACCGAGTGGGCATGCACTCGACCGAGTGGACCAGCACTCGACCGAGTGTCATTTTCTGGGTTATGAATTTTGCTAAAATTGTGTTATTGCCTTATTTTATCTCTTTATTCATTCATTTAAAATCATTTTTTTCCTTGTAAACTTCATTGTTGACTGTTTATTGCTAGAATTCAGGTTCCTAGTCTATTTTAATCCCTTAAATTGGCTAATTTTACCGTGCAAGTGACGCTTTATTTCCTCTCATTCTTCCAACTTAATTTTTGTGTGTAAATCTACGTTAATTCCTTCACATTTTTTCAATTCATTACATGTTGTGTTAGATTCATTATATTAATCACCTCCTACTTCATTTATGATGTCAAGTATCAAATTCTTATGTTGAATTTTGCCCAAATTTTTTTTATGAACTCGAAAATATATATTCTGGTGTCAATAATTTGATTTTATATTTGTTGCATGGTTAAATGTTTAACAAGGACCAAGGTGTAGTTTTTATTGCTAACTTTTGTCGTATATTTGCAATTTGTCTTGAAAATTTATTCCAAAATTTTCGAAACTTTGATGATCATGCTTAAGTTTGGATTTTTGCGTTTGAAGCCTAGTTTAATTGGCTAATGAGGTAACTACCCTTGTTAGTAACGACATGTATCATATTGATTCAAAATTTCATCTTAATTGTGGCCCAAAATTTTTGGAATTTCATGGATTTTGATTTTGCACTCAAACATGACTTAGTTAATTCTTGGTACTTAATCCTTATTGATGTAGTATTATGTGATCCAAATGTTGTTTGTTGATGCTAGGTATGGTCTTAAAATTTGAATATTTTGTTTTAAAGCTTTCTTGATTTAATTGAGTAATAAGACTTCAATTTTGTTAATAATGATATGCATTGCCTTAATTTGGGAACCTTATCTTAAAATTTTGCTAAATTTTTTTTTTATATATACCATATGGTATATGATTAAATTTTAAATCTTCATCTTTAAAACATGGTTTCCTTGTCTCGTAGTGTTGCAATCTTCGTTAATAGTGTGATGTTAGCTTATATATGTGGAAATGCCTTGTTTACCTTCCGGGTTGTATGGTCTTGATGAGTAAAGTCGTGTAGACATATATGGTTGTGTTGGAAAGGATGTGTAATGGGAGTGAGTCGATGAGTTTATGAGGAAAATGGGGTACTAATAATATGCAAGGAGTGAATAGAGTATGTTGAGAGTTAGGAGCGAGAGACATGGGTTATGATAAGTTGCTCAATGGATGTGGATTTGAGCCAAGTAGAGAGTTACATGTATGATGTGCTAGAGATTAAATTAGAATTGGTTAAATAGTGATGAAAGTATTGTGAGTAAAGGGATAGTGAATGGAAATGGGTGTTTATAAGCATATGTTACCAATGTAGAGTATAAATTTAGAGATATGAGAACGTAACATGACTATTGACTTTTGAAGAAGCAATCTTTCATGCTAAGTAGTGTTGTTTCGCGATTAAGGAACTATTATTTTGGTGATCCAAAGTTATGAGTATGTTTAGTAGATTAAAAAAGGAGAAGTTGGGTGTGATTTTATATGTGATTTATGTCGGAAATTGGGAATATAAGAAGGTGACTTAGCTTGCGTAAGGAGTCTTGAATTAAGAAAGAGGATTGTGTGAGGTAAATTGTGGATAATGAGTTATGTGTGATCTAAGTTGAATATATGTTGAGTGTTTGAAATTATGGATAGTGAATGAAGTTGAGTTGCACACTAAGGAATAGTATTGTTAAGCATAACTTGGTAGCTATTGTTGATTTTTGATTGAGATATATGATGGTGGACTTAATATTACCAAGCTTGGTTTTCGCGGTTATGAGAGTGAGAGTGTAATATGTGAAGCATGTGGGCTCAATTGTGTCGTTAAGGTATCCTTATTCCTTGTGTTATGTAGTATGGCCGCTTAAACAAACTGTGTATGCATGGAGTGTGAAAGTAGTAGGGTGAAAATTTGGACTATGAACGGTAATATAGATGTTGTTTGTAAAGTTGCCTCCCAATCGTCAAGTGAAACACTAAATCATGACCTTGTCGTAGTACCTAATTGAGTGATGAAATAGGGAAGCTTGGAAACGAGTTTGAGAATGAAAACCTCATGCTCAGGTGACACTCGGCCGAGTGCACCATGTACTCGACTGAGTGGCCGCCTACTCGGCCGAGTGGCCTCCTATACTCGACCGAGTGGTCTGCTTTGACCCTTGTTTTGTTCTTACTCGACCCAAATATTGGGTGTATACCCTTATATAGCGGTTTATGTTAGTTGACCCGTGTTGGATGAGCAAGTGGACCTAACATGACTTATATTTTGCAAATTATTTACGTTTGACCATATTGGGTAGTTTTGCTATTTAAGAGTGAAATTCAAATGAAAGTGTTAATTGACATGTATAATTGGATGACAAGAATGATGTGATAATCTTGTTCGATTTGGTGTTAAGGGAGGTGATTTTATTTTTATTGTGTACAAGTAAGATGAAAATGCAAGTTATGTGTCACATAGTGGTCATTGCATGATAGTGATTGAGATCTTCCGTACGAGCGGAAGTATTGATGAGGAATGGGAACGGATATAGAAACACGTGTGCGATCACATGGTGGATTTGATGCAGTATATGTGTGGCATGATGTCCGGAAATGGGAATGTTGAATATGGTTAGAGTCACATAACGAGAAATTGCATTATTTGAGTGTTTCTTGTAGTCCGCATATTCATGATTGATGTGCATACATGTGAAAGCATGAGAGTTGACGTGATATACATATGTAATAATAATGAAGTTATACACCGTGATAGATACGTATACTTATAACCGACTTGAGTTGGGAGTGAGTTATGGGATTATAGATTGGTATCGTGGGTTTGACATGGCGCTTGACCTTTGGGAGGCTTGTAGGTGGGGGCCTTAAAGAGGCTTCTAAAGTGGTATTATAGCAATGGCATTAGACTATATGAGACTTGATAATGGAGTTGCAATAAGTAAGAGAGAGTGTTGAACCTGGAACATAGTTATTCATGGAATTTAGTAACGAGTGTGTATGAGATCATTTTGAGGTTTGATGGTTGAACTTCGGGTCGAAGTTCTCATTTAGGGGGAGTGGGTGTAATAATTCGGAAATTTAGGAAAAAGAGAGTACAGAATGTGAGAAGTAGTGAGAATTGAGTGAAGAACTCTAGGATGAGTATGATGTTTAGAAAGAGCGTATACGGTTAATAAACATGTGAGGTGCGAGAGAATGCATGAGTTTTGAGGAAATGAGAGAGTGAGGTGAACTTCGAGGATGAAGTTCTTTTTAAGGAGGAAAGATTTTAATACCTCATAGTTCTAAGGCATTTACTCGACCGAATAGACCGAGTGGACAGAGTATAACCAATACTAGACTTAGTGGAGTTGTTATAATGCCCGTCTATAGAAGGGTCATCTTAAAACTGTCATAACTTGAGATGTATACAGGATATTGATGTGATTCTAATTGAAGGTGATAGCTTGTTCTCTTACAATTCCAACGGTAGGTCATACGCCCTAAATGACCAAGAAACGAGTGAGATATAACTATTTTACGAAAACTGGTCATTGTTGAGAACTGTGTTGCACTCGACCGAGTGAGGTTCACTCGGCCGAGTGGACCGGCACTCGACCGAGTGAGCGACACTCAACCGAGTGAGTGACACTCGACCGAGTGGACTCGCCACTTTATCGAGTGCCGCTGTTTTCAGAACACGGGATTTATCTCTTTCTCCCCTAACCCTAAAATCATTTCCACCTTCCTTCTTATCTCTCCAAACTCTCTCCCTTCTCTCTAAAACCCTAACAAACACCATATTAGGGGATTCAAGCTTGGTTTAGTGGATTGCTCACCTTCCTCCTTCCTTCCTCTTGATTTGTAAGTTAAGATCCACCCTTTTCTAGTCTTATAAACCCTAACTTTTGTGGGTTTTCAATTGGGTTGATTAATTAGCAATTAGTATGTGTTTATGGGTAATTAGAGGGTAATAATAAGGGGTTTTATATTGTATAATAGATTAGGATGTATTATGATAGTTATTATGTGATTATTGTAGGATGAGATGGTTTTATGACATGGACTCTTGTTGTCTTGGATTAGCTTATGGTGTATGCTAAAAGGTAGGTTAATCCTACTCGGTTTCAATAATATGGTGATGTTTATGTTGATGTTGTGATTAGTCTCACATAATTAAGGCATTTGCATTATAATATGTTTAATGGTTAATTACATTATTAAGAAGATGATTATGATATGTTAGGTTATAATTCATGTTTTGGTTATTATTGTGTATATGGAGGATGTGTTGTTGTTGAGGAGACGTAAGACGGTTGGGAGACCGTCTTGCACTTGAGTCGCCCCTTGGAGATTCCCACTCCAAGAGGGATGTGCACATTACTGGCTTGAGTCAAGGAGGGACTCGTGTGGTTGAGAAACGACGTCTGGCAGGGGATCAGGTTGGCTTCCGGACCCGGTACGTCTGGGCGTGTTCCGGTACCTGTTTGTGGTTATCGGTATGTCTGGGCGTGTCCCGGTACCATTGTGGTTGTCGGTATGCCTAGGCGTGTCCCGATACCGTGGTGGTGGTCATTCTATGTTATGACATTCATACTAGTAGTCATGTTGCATGTTCACACTTGAGTCGTTTCATCTTTTACTTGTTTATTGAAACTGACGTTTGTGAGTCTGTGTATTGTCACCTCTCTCTTTTGGGGTGGCCTGTATCGATCCATATGATATCCTTTGGTCATATGGGGAGGAGGTTAAGTCCAGGTTGTTTGGATAGCACGTAAGAGACGGAACGAGCTTGATGAGTCATGAGACGAGTATAGTTTGCTAGAAAGTATAGATGTTATAAGTTGTACTTTTATTCATTTATTTACGTTTATATAATTCACTAAACATTATGTTTATTTATAAATTGTTCTTTTATCGAAGTTTTGAAACACTACCTCGGGAAACCGAGATGGTAACACTTCAATTATTTTGGCCGGATAGTTGGGGTGTTACACAACTTGGTCTTGCCATTGGATAAACGTCAATGGAGTGAGTTTGTCAACCATGGATAGGTTTACAAGGTAGAGTGGGACAGTCGGTTCATGGATATTTTTTATGGTGTTGCTCAACATAGCTAGGTTTGTGAAGGACGGTTTTAATGTATGAGGATCGTAGGGCGATTGTTACCATGTAAGGTTTATGAAAGATTGATTGTATTGATTGAATAACAATGGTTACAAACATGTCCTTATATACTAATACAATACATTGAAGCACAAGAAAACTATCGAGGAATATTTACCGTAAACCTAATTAAATAAACTAAGGTAATTACAAAGGATGGAAAATATATGAACAATATTACATAATGAAATATGGAAAACTAATTTACGGAAATATTCCTAACAATTTCCGCCTTTGAACACCACCATTCTACCCCAATTTAGGTTATTATTTAAGACATATTACTTTCCTATTAATTATCCACACCCTAGGTCAAATGAGCTCCAACATATGATTTCCAACATTGTGTTACATAACTAGCACTTTAAATATAAATGATTGTAATATTAGATGAACAATTTTATTCTTTGGTCGCGTGGATTCCACATTTCGTTCATTCCCTCATTATGTTTTCCATATACGAGTTCCAAAGTTGGCCAAAAGATACTGATCCAAAAGAGAGTAATGACATCCCTAGATACAATGATTGTAATACATGACATTTTTTGTACAATTTAATTTACGCTTTTATATTTTATTTTAGAGTCGTAGTAATATTTTACTAAATGTTACACCGGAGTTTTATATTTTTTAATTAGAACTAATCGGACTAGGAAAGTTTTTATTAAACGAGTTTTTAAATAAAAAGGGGGGGGGGGGGGTTGAACGGTTGGACCGAGTAGGTTGACCGTGTATCTTGACCTGACTTTTGGTAATTGGAGGTTGTGTTTATTTAGTAATTCATTAGTATATATACTCACATCCTACATCTTTTAAAACCCTAATTGCGAAATCAAGAGGCCAAGCATCTTTAACTTTATTGTTGATGTGACTCATATTTGTGCACATTTAGTCCCCGAATTAACGTCGTTCCCATGCTTTCTAGCAACTATTAGGGTCATTTCTTATATTTAGTTCCTTATTTTGCATATTCTTTGAGGTTTGTGTCCTTGGCAGGAGAGGATTGCTAGCCTTGAATTTATGGAGCAAAATGGAGCTAAATGGATCGCATCTAATGACCAAGCATCGAAGAGGAGACCAATACTAAAGGCCTAAGCAAATAAATCAAGTGAATTGGGCAATGATGAAAGATCCGCGCGTCCCTAAGACAGTCCCCACGGATTGTTAGGCAGCCAAGAATAAGAGGAGAATCCTGTCCCAGGATCCAGGCGTCCCGAGCTCAAGACGAGCGTCCCAGACCAGGATCTGGGCGTCCCAAGGCCCAGCTCGAGCGGATTCCCTTACAGACCCCGAGCATTCTCAAGCCCAGGACGCGCGTGTCCCTGAAGAGTTGCTACTCAGGCAGTGCATGTCCCTCGGGATTCGCAAATCATCAAGCTTCTCTTAGGGTCTTAATCGTCATTTAAGCCCTTAGTAACCCTAATCCTTGTACTTAATTTTAGTATAAATACCCTATTGTACTACCTAGATGGTGATCATATCATCAAGAAACCTTAGAATCATGTACTAATCTCCTTCTAATCCCTTAATTTAGTCTTAATCCAAGTTGTAATACACATTTTTAATATTAATCACATCTTAATATTTCCTTAATCTCTCAATTGTTCTTACTTTTAGTTAGGTAATTAGAAGACTATTTGGGGTTTATTGGGGGATTGACAACTCTCCATCAATCATCAAGTTTCCTTCTATTATTCTTTGCTTTATATTTGGATCATCTCAAGTTGGTATAATCCCTTTTACCTTTGCTTAATTATTGTTAATTACATTACTTATTCATCATGTTTTGCTTTGTTAATATAATTGACATCTTTATTAGCATGTTAAACTTGATCATGAGTGAGTAATCTCTTAGCTAGGGTTAATGGGGAATTAGGGGAATCAATCATGGGATTAGATCTATGCTTAATTTAATATGCTTTCATAATTAAATGCTTGCTTATTGTGATTTCAACCTATGCACATGTTATGTTTGATGAAATGCTAGACTATGAAACCTTACATTTTTTACCTATCTCTTATCTTTTCAATGAGGCTTGTAAGATATAAGCCAACTCAAGCCTTGTTAGATCATGCATAGAGTTGAATAGGAGGAGACTAAGTCGACTTCTAGGTGTTGTATACTCTTGATCGACTTGGCTGCGGGACGTAAATCTTCCTAGGAATTGTAAGATATACACTAACTCAATTCTATCACAACAATAAGTTGCTTGCATCTATTTGAGAACATGTTTGTATTGTCTATTTCCATGATTCCCTTATGAACCCATGACACCCTAGTGCCCTTAATCAATTGTTTAAAAACCTCTTTAATTGCTTTACTTTCTTTTCATTAATTTACATTCGTCTTGTTGATTAGTTTAGACTACATGTCATCTCAACCCAAATTGTGACACCCTAAGACATAACTACTTTCAATTGAAATCTTAAATCGAATACCCGTCCCTTGGGATCCGACCTTTGCTTACCACTCTACTAAGAGTAGTTTGTAAAGATATAAATATTGTTTTGGTTGAAAGCTTTAACGAGCAATAACGACTACGCTAGACAAAAAATGGCGCCGTTGTCGGGGACGGTTCAATTGATTTGATTTTCGTTTATTGTTTTTAGTTGTGTCTTTATTTACCTTGAGGAAGTCAATCTCCTTAAGGTTGTTCTAATTGTTTTCTAGTTGTTTGATATTTTGCATGACTAGGAGATCACAAGGTAATTTATTACCTATTGATTTCGAGATTGAAAGGAACTTAACCAACAATAGAAGAGTTGCTAGAGGTACTTCAAGAGTTTTGGATATTGGAGAGATTGTGGACATTCAACCAAATAACATTGAGTTTGTCAACCCTTTTACAAGAGAAGGAGAGGATAACCCAATTCAAAACCAACCACAAAATCAACCCACAATTCCTAAATTTTCATCTCATTCCGTACCAACCGAGGAGAACCTACCAAACAGTACTCCTACACTGCCACATTTAACCGATAATTTCATTGCCAAATCCGCATTCATACAATTAGTTGAGAAAAGTCAATTTGGAGGGATGCCTAGTGAGGATCCTCATTTACATATGGAGACTTTTTGTGACTATTGTGATGCAATTTCTCAAACCGGAGTTACTCAAGATCAAATCCGATGGGTATTATTTCCTTTTTCCTTGATCGGTACCGCAAAGCAATGGTTAAAGAGCCTAGACAAGGCTACCCTTGGTATTGATTCATGGAAGAAGTTAGCACTTGCTTTCTACAAGAAATTCTATCCTCCGGAGAAGACTAATATGTTGAGAGCCCAAATCACCGGGTTCAAACAAAGGGATGAAGAATCATTATATGAAGCATGGGAGAGATTTAAGGACACTTGTCGTTCTTGTCCACACCATAGACTTAGTGAGTGGTTCCTTGTTCAACAGTTTTGGAACGGCTTATATAAAGACTCACGCAATGTTCTTAATATGGGATGCAATGGGAGGTTTACCGAAGTTGATGACAACCAAACATGGGCCAAAATCGAAGAGATGGCGGTTCATAATTCCCAATATAGTAGGCCTCGAAAGGTCAGTAGAGGAGGAAAGCATGAGGTAGATTCCATCACACAATTGGATGCTCAACTAAGTGCTCATATCGACACCATCAACTTGAAGTTTGAGAAGGCTATGGCTAAGCTTGATGAAGCTTCTAAATCACCCAAACAACATGTCAATGTTATGATGGCATCATCCTCAATCCCAAATGGAGTATGTGAAAGTTGTGGAACCTTAGGACATGATCAAAACGAATGTAGGGGAACAAATGAACAAGTGAATGCTTTCCAAGCATACAAGAATGGCACCCCTTATTCCAACTATTATAATGAGAATACCAAATTCCATCCAAATCTCTCATACAAGAGCCAAAATGTTCAAAATCCTCAACCAACATACACCCCACCTCCAATGAGAAATTCAACTCAAAGACCCTTTTTCAACCAAAGCCAAGGATATCAAAATCAACCTTCTTACAACCAATCCAATGGCCAAAGCTTTGATGTTCAAAAAGCGGTCCTCCAAATGCAAAAGAACCAACAATAATTCTTCACCCAAATGCGAAAATATAGCCAAGCTAAAGAAATCACCATGAACAACATTCTTGCCCACACCAAAATGTTAGAGACTCAAATGACTCAACTAGCATCTTCTAGCTCCCAAAGACAAAAGGGGCAATTACCTCCTCAAAGTAACCCCCCAAGACATAAAACGGTTAGTGCCATCCATTTTAGGAGTGGTACAAGATATGAGGGGCCGAAGAGGTCAATTGATGAAGATATTATGGATAATAGTAGCAAGCAAAGAGTTGTGGAGAACTCTAAGGAAGTAGAGCCTACTACTAATGAACTTTCAAAGAAGAAAGATGAAGAGAAGGCTAAGGAAATTGAGAAAGAGCCTATTGTGATTAGACTTCCATTCCCAAGTCGCCAAGCTAAGCCTAAGCTTTATGAGCAACTTGGAAAGTTCATGAAAATTGTGAAGAACTTAGAAGTCTCAATCTCATTCACGGAATTGATCAATCATGTTCCGGCTTATGCAAAGTATATGAAGGATATTCTTACCAAGAAGAAATCCATCCGAAAGTTGGAGACTATTGCCTCTATCAAAGTAAGTAGAGATATTCTTCAAGGGAGTTCCCCTCCAAAGCTCAAAGATCCGGGAAGTTTTTCTATCCCATGTACCATTGGCGACACTACAATCAACAAGGCATTGTGTGATCTTGGAGCAAGTGTAAGCGTCATGCCATACTCGGTATGTAAGAGACTAGGAGTGGGAGAGCTCAAATGCACCAACATTACCCTTCAAATGGCGGATCGATCGACGAAGATACCTCTAGGGGTATGGGAGGATGTGCCCGTAAGAATTGGCAAATTCATCATCCCAGTAGACTTTGTCATTGTAGACATGGAGGAAAATTCGAACATTCCTATCATCTTAGGAAGACCTTTCTTTCATACCGCCGGGGAGGTAATCGATGTGAAACATGGAGAGCTCACACTTGAAGTAGGGGATGAGACAATTACTCCATGAGAGGGATACTCACTCTTCATTAGGAAGCAATACGACCCTAATTACCTTGGAGGACAAGCCTCTATACACCCACCGAATCATAGTTCGAAGAATTGGTGTTGAGGTGTAGGGAGTATGCAGGGTGGAATGTAATCGGAAAAGGAGGACTGACAGGTAACTAGGGGTGGGCATAATTCCGTCCGGACCGGAAAAATGGACCTGTTCGGACTGGAATCTACCGGACCGGAACCGGAATTAAAAATTCCGGTCCAGTCCCCTGTCCAACATTTTTTAAGATTCTGATTTCCGGTCCGGTCCGGTCTTGGACCGGAATTTCCGCTCCAGACCGAAAAGACCGGAATTATTGTATTTTTTTATTTTTAAAAAAAATATTATATAAAAAAACAAATGTACGCCTATTTAATCCGGTCCATTCCGGTCCGGTTTTTTGGACCAGAATTTGAAAAAGTGGGTATGTAAAAATAATTCCCGTCCAACCGGTCGGGTTCGGTCTTGGACCGAAACTTTTATGGTCCGGTCCGGGGTCCGGTCCATGTTTTTTTGGGATTCCGGTTCCGGTCCATTCCGGTTCCGGTCTAGTCTGGACCGGTGCCCAGCCCTAGTTGTGGGTGAGGTGATTAAAATAAGTATTGTTGTGGGGGTGAGGTGGAGTATTGTTATGGGTTGAGTTGATTAAATTAATTATAAACGTTTACCAAATAAAGAAAGGGGATTTTATTGTAGATAGATGAATAAGGAAAGAGGGACATTATTTTCCGTATTTTTTATCATGTAGGCCTAGAAAAAGTTTGACTAGTAAACGTAGTAGTGGTGGAAAAAACAATTACAAGAGGCAGTAGTGGTGGAGAAAACAATTATAAGAGGTGGTAAACGTATTTTCTTTTTCTTTGCAAGTTATGGTGGTTAACGTATTTTAATAGTACTAGAAGTCTAGGAGTAACTCTTCACCGAAACAATAAATGAAAATGGACATATATATATATAATACAGAGTATACTATATCCCCAAATTCTTATTTTAGATGGGTTATTTTCTGTCTGAAATAAGACGAGCCAAATTTAGGCATTTTACGATAAAATGTTACTATTTTTTGACAAAATGTTACCATTATTTTCAGATAAAAAGTGAGAACTTTAGTTATAACATTTTGTCATAAAATGATTATATTCTATTAAAAAATGGTGACATTTTTCGGTCTGAAAATAAGACCGTCTGAATCAAAACTTATTTATATATATCTTGATTTCCTAAAAGTGCTATGCATGTATTTCCCCCATCATTTTTTAGCAAGTGTAGAAGATTTTTTTTAAATTACAACCAGAAATAAGAAAATGATTGCAATTTGAAGGATGGAGCTAGGAGTTGGGATGATTAAAACAAACAATATAATCCGTAAAAGAAAATAAAGGTAGTAGCAGTAGTAGTAGGCAAGTGGACGTAACTACGTAGACCTGGTAAACCCGCACCCGAAACTGACACAAATCCTGAATTGACCCGAACTTTTTTAACCCGACCCAAGTGTTTATTATCAGAAACAAATTAACCGGTATTCCAAATAACTTGAAAACAATCCACTCGAAAATGATACGAAAACGAGATGTACGGACCCAAATTCTTACAAACCCGAACAACTGGAACCTGAATTGACTCGACCGATTGACCGTTTGCCGGGTCTAGACGTAAGATATAAAGTGCAGGAATGTAGGAGAGTGAAGCAAAGAGTTACAAAACAAAGCCCTGAGTTTGAAAAATAAGATCGAAGGGATTGATAGTCTGATTGAGGATGGACGATTGCGATTTGAGGGATGCAGCTAGGTATGGAGATGTGAAGTTTCTGAAAGAAGCAGTCGCCGTACAACTTTTGGAGTACTTCCTCACTCTATTTCCGTTGGATGGAAACATCTTCCATTTGGCCGTATGTAGGGAACGATAACGTCGAGTTTTTGAGGGAAGCTATGAATTTACTACCAAGAGTTGTCGTAAAAAAACCGTAAATTTTTAGTTAGTTTTTTGCATCTTACAACTACCTTTACTTCTTTCCAAAGCTTTTTAAGTTTTCAATTAAATTTTCGTATAATTATTCGATCCATAATTTAGTGCATAATATGTGTGTCATTACCCAATCATTTTAGCTAACGTTTTATAAGCCAAAGAAAAGTTGGATTAACTGGTGTCTAAGTCTCTATAACATTTGTAAAAACAGGGAATGTTGTGAGATTGTTGTCGAAAAAATGTGGTCGTTTAGACAACGATGGAAATACACCATTGCACAAGGCCTTGAATTCACGTCAACACAAGAACTTGCACAAGAGATTATGTCAACCTATCCTGGTGAGTGTAAAATTCGCAACAATACGGGTGAAAGTCCCTTCTTTCTCGCAGTCAAGTCTGGATGCGAACGAGTTGTGAATGAGATTATAAGAATTGAGGAGCCGCGTTTCCATTTGCTTCGTCGTAATGACGGAACTACCGTGCTTCATATTTTATGCTCCTGCCCAGGTACTTTTCTTTAATTAAGGGTCGGAGAATATATGTTAAATATAAACAAAGGATTGGATTAATTCTTTTGATTAACATAACTTTATGATCATGAATGCAGAGAGCACCGGCAAAAGGTTGCTGGAAAAGTATTGGTGGATGATTAACTTGCGTGGTGACCACGGAAAGACAGCGCTCGACTATGCTAAACAAGCAAATGTTCTTTGGCTAGTAAATTTATTGACCAAACCTTCTCTTATACATAAAGAAAACTTTGATTGGATTGAAGCTTGTAAACGAGAAGAGAACCTCGCTGTTTTTGCGTTTGTTGAAACATGCGAAGACCTTCAAAGGGATTGTCGCCTGAAAAACGACACTCCATTACACCATATAAAATTACCCTATTACAAAGATTACCTTAATTTCCTTACAAATCCATCTATCACAGAACTTAAGAACATGACTGATCATGATGGTGCAACCGCATTACACCGTGCATTGGAGAGAGAGAATATATATATCTTGCTAAGGCACTTCTACTTGATGATGAGGTCCAGAATGTTGGTGATTTTAATCACTAGTCATTTAAGTGTATTCGGGTTTTCAGACCGAAATCGGTATGAGCTTGTGATTGATATAATGTGAGTTAGGGGGTGCGGAGTGCACACTCATATAATCGAAATTATCGAGTTCATGGTTAAATCAATCAATCAATACTATATATTAATTCCAGAAACCAAGGGACTTCAATGTAATTAAAGAAATTTATACAAATTAATTATACTATATAGTTTTAAATCGATAGCACCGTATGATGGACCTGATAAAGGGACCTTAATGCAAATATTATATAGTTTTGGTTAAAAGTATAATATAAAGATGCCTTGGTGAAGAATATTTATGGAAATTACATTAAATTAAAGTAATTAAATTTAGAAAACACAAGAATATAGTGATTTTCCTTAAAATTAACATGTTCGCTTATGGAATTAATTAGTATCATCATAGAATTATACATTTAATTTAATGTAGTAAAAGTAATAGTAGCACCAACGAGATTAATAAAATTAACGGTATTAATGTGGGAGTAGCGACAATTATAATAATGATAGTGGGAGTAGTGAAAGTAACTACGAATGTAGTGAAAGTAACAGTGGTAACAATGAGAAAAAGCATGAACAATTAAATAACCAATCGACTCAAGGAAATATTTTATTTATTTAAATATAGGCCGGATAAAATTAACGGGAATAATGAATTTAACAGAAAAAAAATAGAACAATTAGTAAAAGAAACAATAGTAACCACGGGAGTAGTGAACGTAATGATATTAAGAAAGAATGTCGTGAAAATAATAATATTAATAGCGGGTAGTGAACGTGTCTCATAATTTGAAAATAAATTTTACATTTCATCATAATTACAAGATATGCCGTAGAAAAATATATTACAAATAGTAAATGTGTGGGTTAGAACTCCAACATAGTTTATTTCATTGAAAATAAAATTTAACGGTAAATAGAGGTAGCCCGGGCGAAGCCGGGCACCAAACCTAGTGGATATAATTATGATAAATGATATTTATCTTGATTGGCGGTTATATGGTTGGATTTGGTATGAAAACCAACATGCTTATCCTATTAACAATCTTGTGTTACATACATTCTATGTATATATAAGGGAAGAGTTAGAATAATTCATACTAACATATTAAAATTTCAGATTTTGGAAAGACAAAGCAAGATTGATAAAACTTCATTAAGTAATCTCTTTATCTTTGCCTAGATGAAGAGGGCCTCAACCGTCTTCTCCTACAAGGGATTTCGTGTAACCCAAGGCATGAAATAGGGTCGAAATACTCTTAAGGAAAGCGTGCTCTTCGTGATTCGGTTGATATCCAAGTTTACGATCATTATCACTGTTACCCTATACAAATTTTACCAACATTCTAAAGAGTTTTTATTCGTTTTGTGATTTTGGTCGTACTGTTACACTTGATTTCAAGAAAATGTTTTATTGCTTTCAGAATTGTTTTCAATTATTTTACTTGATGAGACTAAGTAAACTTCATGGCTTTGTTCGCCATTTATTGAAAGCAATTGTGTACATGAATATCTCGTGCGGCAATGGGATGATTAGGCCATGATCGTTGGTAATTTAATTTCTGAAACATTGTCCAGTGCATTCATATATGAAGGATTGCAAGGGTTTCGTGAAATTAGGCATTTTGGGAAATGATGATGAACGGGGTCGGTATACGAGATATCAATATTTATTGGAACAAAAATCAGAGAAGTTGATATATGGTTCCAGAATTTTGTTGGGATGATTTTACGTTGATCACGGAAGTCAACATGGTAGTATATCCGTCTAAGAGTGGACGTCACTGGTTATGGGTTCAAATAATTGTTGTTGTTCTCGTGGGTCTGTGCGAAACTTTTGGCGGTTATCTGTCTATGTGTCAAGAATGGTTTGGGAGATTGACATTGCAAATACCGTTGACAGATAAGTAATCAATGCTTATGATCTTTAATGCTTTCATATAATGAATGATATGATAAACAACCATGGTTTACATATTGTGCTTGCATCGTTGATTGACAATGTGTGGAATTTATCAATGAATGCATTGTTTATTTATCAAATGGATAAATGTTGATAAAGAATTATCATGTGGTTTGGTTGTCTACCATCCTTATGTGATAATTACTCATGTTTTCTTTTATTTTATTCTGAGATTAATGTTGTAATGATTGACTCATGTTTGTAAAGATTTCTTTGGTGAGTCAATTGCTATGTGAAACATAGAATTATGTCTGACCACTTTCACATTCTTACCGTCTTTGTTGAATTGTTGGTGATTATGTTAATGGCAAGTAATGACATTAAAATTGTTACAATATTAATTCCGGTAATTTGAAACATGTTCATTGTTAAGTGATATTTTATTTTATGGTGAGTTATGTTTCGTTATCAGATTATATTCTTAATATGATACAATATTAAATGGTTTTAAACTCTGATCGGTTGTTTGTAATGATTAAGAGTGTATCTCTTTATTTATGTTGCAATATGATGTTGTGTGACAAGATTAAGTATTACCTTGAACATGTATAGTATTATCTTGAGTAAAGTATTAAAGGTTTGCTTACGTAATTGATTTTACCATATAATCTCGAAAATGATGGTTTTTGATAACAATGGTGAGATTATGGAGTCATGATGGTTTAGCCATGTAAGAGGTACATCAGTAGCATTGAATGTACAGTTACTTGACAAGTCCGGTTATGGATTTGTCATTTGTTGTAGGATTATTGACAAGTTGATCTTTGACATAGACCAAAGATGATTTACTTTGTAAAAGGTTGTTTGTCATCCTGTTCTTCTATAAAGGACATGGGGGAGGTAAAATGATCTTTGATATTTGGATCAAGGGTGAGAGTATGATTATTATTCTCTGTTTATTTTGGTTATTTTAATATTCCTGAGTCGAGTGTGATATTTTTATCCAATGGTAAAAGTGGAATCAAAACTCGGATTTTCACAAGGGCTTAATTATTGTTGTTTGACAAGTTGAGTAAGTATACTAGTATAGCTAGTACTTATCCTTGGCAAGTTATTAGGCAAGTGTGAAAATGTATAAAGTAAACCATGAATTATATGGTTTGTCCTTTGTCGGTTTTCCTTCGGTTATGAGGGATAATGTTATGCAAATTGATTTTACCAATGTAGATGGTCATTTCTACAAATGGTAGAGTATTCTTGCTTAGGGGAGGCACCATTAGCTTATGGGTTTCCAAGAAGTGAATTTGCATAATGAGTTTGACATTGGAGTTTGTATGCGTAGTACTAGCATAGTCGGTTAAGGCTGAGTAGCTAAGAAAATTAATCTACTGTATTACTTAAAAGTATTACACCAATTTCATCCATGATTTATAACACGCTATATGGACTATCATAAAAGGGGATTGATCTTGGTTGTATTTTGTGAGATCTCAATGTATCTAGTGGATCACTTTGCATAAAGGATCAACTAGGGACTTGGCTAACAAGCCGGATGTAACACCCGCGAATTTCCCATTTTGACATTTAAAAGTTATTAAACCGTTTGAATTACTTTATTAAATATTTTTGAATTATTCAATTGAATTGATTCTATGTCAAACACGATTTTTATGAACGTATTATATAAAAGCACATTTTTATAAAAATACGTATTATTATTAAATTATATTTTTAAGACATAATTTATATAAGAATAAATGTATACCTATTTTTGGTCAGATAATAATAGTGACATCAATAGTAATAATGCCCGTCTTAAATTCCATCTAGTTATAGACCGTCACATTTTACTTTGTACCAGCTTTAATCCGAACCAACCAGAAATTGACAACATGCTCACCTACCCTCTTACCCCTATCTTTAAATATCTCTTTTTATATATTATTATTATTATTATTATTATTATTATTATTATTATTATTATTATTATTATTATTATTATTATTATTATTATTATTATTATTATTATTATTATTATTATTATTGTATTGTTGTTTTTAGTGGGTCGTGTCCCTTCATAACCCATATACTCCTCCCTCCTTCTTCATTTTTTTTCGAATAACAGCAGCAGTCACCAGTAAACAACACCACCAACTGCAAACACCATTTTTCGATCTTAAAAACCCAGATTTGGACTCCATTCCTCCACCGTTTTATCTAGTTTTAGTACCATTCTCTTTCTCATTCCTTCCTCCTTCTTTCAAGGTAAGCAAGTCTCGTTTTTGTTGTGATTTCAGATTTGACCCGCCTCATGAAAATCCCGATTTTCAGCCTCTTTATTTCATTTTCTTGCTCCTAGTTGAAGAAACTGAAGACCCGGAGGAAAGCTCGTACTTTTTAGCCGTTTTTCTCGGAGATTTGAAGAGCATTCAAGGTAACGGTGATGGGATTACTCGACATTATGTTGAAATTTATATGTGTTTATGTGTGGTGTTACTCTTTTATGATACAAGTTTCCTTCTTGCTGAGTTTATGTGGTGTTTGTTTGAGACGGTTTTATACGAGTTTTACTTATCTATTTTGAGAAAAGTTGGTACCTTTGGATTAATGGTGGAATGGATAAATGAATTGGGTAATTTATTTGGATGGATATTACATGTTTCATGCTTAAAATTTCGTCTTAACCGTAAAGAATTTGCCAAATACGAAAAGCACTTCCGTATTAAAGTCATTGAAAATTTTGAAAATGGACCAAATCAAGTGTCCTTGTTCCATCTTTCGTTACTGTGGAAATTGACTCAATCAATTTTCCGAAGTGTTTTCGTATTAAAGAAATTGGGACAATTGAATTATTATAATGATTCAAATAGTGTTTATGGGTCTTTGTTTTAGTCGTCTTGTTGTTGTTTATTTGAGCCAGTTTTCTTCCTTCCGCCTCAAGTGTATATACATGTTTGAATTGGGTTGGTTGTATGTCAGAATTTACATCTTTTTCATGCTTAAAAATTCGTCTTAAAACGGCTTCACAATAGCTTGAAACCGTGTGTTTGAGTCATGTTTAGGTGCTATTTTGAGTCGTCTTTTCTTGTTGAATTGGACCAAATTGTTGGCCTCCGTCTCATGTGTATATACATGTTTGAATTGGGTTGGTTGTATATCAGAATTTACATCTTTTTCATGCTTAAAAATTCGTCTAAGACGGTCTCACATAGTTTGATATGCTGCGTTCTTATGCTACTGTTTTGCCCAACTTTCCCACGTATGTGCAGGGGAATGTTCTACGTAGTACTATCATTTTACTTTGTGAATTCATGTTTTCCTTTTTTATAAATCAACTTGGAAATTGTCAAGGGGTTGGTTGGCTATATATGACGTGCACAACCTATACAATGGAATAGTAAGTACTGTATGGCTATCAAGAGGTATGGCCGATATAATTTGTGGAAATTTTATATTTTATTAATTAATATGCATTTTAATTCATTCATTTGCATTTATTTATCGTATTTCAAATACGAGTTATTTGTTCTACTGATTTAATTAAATTGGGTCGTGTCCATGTAAATTTGTCATTTTGCTATACATTTTGCTTGACTTGCATTTACGCCCTACTTGTGCTGTTCTGGCAAGTACGGATTTGGCCTACTTGTCTTTTTCGCAAGTATGGTTTTTGGCCACTTGTCTTTGTTACGGCAAGTGAGTCTTATCTTAGTCATTCCGCCACTTTCGTACTGTTCTGGCGATTGGGGTACTCGGTCTCCATTAGTAGTCGAGTCTTGGGTGCGTGCTGTGCTGGCGCACGTCGAATCGGGATGTACACCCGAGAATCTGCAGATTTAGACTAGGACCGTATTATTATCGTAGTCCTACCCGGGGAAATTATAGTCTAAGAGTAGTAAATGTCTTGCATTATAGATGGTTGCATATGTCATTTTTACTTGGAATGCGTGTCCAGGTTTATTTAACGGTCACTCGTCTTCCTTTATTCAAATGTCTCACATAATTGGATGAATTTATGTTATGCCAATATTAGTCACTTTAATTATTTTTATTCAATTGGCAAGTTTTATTCCATGGCATTTATTTATTTACATTGCTTACAATCATTTTCTATGCCTTGCTTAATTGAGTTCTTTGTTACGTTTATTTTAACATAATGTGGCTGGGAGAACCTTGAGTTACTCCCCACTGACTGTGGCGTTCATGTTTCATGAATGACAGGTTTGTGAAGATGCATTTGTGGGGTTTAGACGTGTGAGCTAGCGAGCACCTTGGACTAGTAGTCGGTTTAGTAGGATTGCTTAGACTTAACTATCTTTTTCATTTGTCATTCGAGGGACATAATTTCCCTCACCTTGACTATCATGTTTGTATAACTTAATCTTTATTTCCGCATTCTTTATTTGTGTTTTAGATTTTAATGAACCCGCGCTTTAAATTTTAAAAATTTCAAAAATTTCCTAATTTCCGCTTGAATTTATAAGTTATATTTTCCGCGTTTTTGCGGGGGTTCACAGTTGGTATCAGAGCCTATGTTGCTCCCGACGCACACACGTGTACCCCAAATTTAATTTTGAACTTTACCTTGAATAATAAATGAGAGATGGGTAGACTTAAGGACCTAAGGTGGTAGTCTGTAGTGTGTTTGCTCTTTGTTAGGTTCTAACATGTTGTTGATTGCCATTTTATATTTGTTGTGCCCTTGGATCAATGACCGTGAGCTTACCAATGTGGTGATCAAGATTTGGTGCCTATTGCTGAGGTTTGAAGATTTGTTCAACCTTTGAAGAATTCTTCTTCTTTCTTGAAGATGTTTCTCATTCTTTGTGTATCTTGCCTTATTCTTTATCTCTTGGTGCTTATCCTCCTTCTAAACTCTCTTCTGTTTTACTTTGAAAGTTACTCTTAGACTCCTAACTTGTCCTTTGTTCCTTGCTTATCCTCCCTTGACGCCTTTTGATGGTACTCTTTCTTTTTAGGAGATTGTTGTGTTTGACCCTTAAACCTGGTTTTGAGAGGATTGATGTTGGAAAGACTTAGGTAGTGTGATGAGACATACTTAATGGTTCTTATACCTAGATCCTTGATAAAGTGAGTATATTTGATTGGTGGAGTTTGTGTGTCAAGTGTGAGTTGCCTATGATACTAAGGTTATGGAACTTGGCCTTGCTGTTTATACTTGGGATGTTGATGACCATAATGGATTGGTGATGTGATTTGGTATTTGTTAACCCTATAGTTTTATAAACCCTGTGGTGGTATTGAGTACTTGAGATGATGGGATGATGAGGTAATTGAGTGTAGTTCTGCTTTTGGGAATCTGTAATAAGTAAAAGGATATAAGGGCTCTAGATCCTATTGATTTTTCAAACTTGGGTGGTTATACAACTTACTCAAAAGTGTATAGTAGAGTGAACTTTCATGAAAAGAGTTTTAGGTGACTTGTTACTACCTTGTTTTGAAATGAGAATCTTGTGGAATATTTGAGGAACCTCTTCTGGGAATTTAGAGCTTGGTATTGGGATTTTGATTAAGGGTTGTGCCATTTTGAGAAACTCATGGTTAACACTAGTTGGATATGAGTATAGCTTTGTTAGAAGCTTTGACCTTGATCTTGTGGAAATTATTTGTGGATGTTCGAGGATTTAGAGTGATGAGATTACACTTGTAGTGTGACACCCTCATTTATTGCGGAAAAATAAACACGTAATTCTAGAATAAAACTGCATGGATATGTTTGTAATAGGTTCATTTGGGTAAAAACCTGTAATTTTTAAAACCGGAACCTGTTATAAAGATATCCAAATTGGAAGGTGTCAAACATACAAGGTCTAACTAGAAGTTTCACAACATAACCATCGCTAAAGTCGCGAATAGCAAATTATACAACCAAATGTAGAGAGGGAGACATATGTCCCTAAAATGTATGTGACATAAAAAGTGTTTAAGGGTCACAATAAAATAAAGCCAATCTAGGTCCCAAGGTTACTTTGCTCGCTAGCTCGTCCATGTACCCCATATATGCATCACCTACCTGTCATTCGCATTTTATACAAATACGAAAGCCACAGTCAGTGGGGAGTAACTCCGAGTTCTCCCAGCCACGAAATGTCATAATTAATATAACATGTAAACATAAGAATATGAATACGAATCACACATAGCCTTAGCATATAGATGCTAGACAATCGTGCTTATCATGTGAACAACAATATAACAACACATAGTCCTAGCATGCGAATACTAGACCGACTCATACTACACTATCATGTGAATCACATAACATCCAGGAATCCAAACTCTATCAACCATAGCCGGCTTGCATCTCACCTTCTATGATTCATAGAATCATCAAACAAGAAAGGACAATATATCAAAGACAGGCATAAGTTCTTAGCACGGTCAATAGTCACTTTGTAACTCGAGTCTATACCACGAGGTAGGGAAGGTAATCGAACCGGTATCCTGGCTCAGAGATTCTATAAAAACATGGCCAAGACACAACACAACCCTAGTCCTAAATCTGCGCAGACCTAGACATGCGGATTCACACCACCGCACCCAAGACCCACAATTTTATAAAACCATGTGAGTACCCTAAGGAGTCCACCAAAGGGTTGGCTAGTACTTAAGCTGACCACTTACTCTCAAAATAAGTAACGAGGTCATGCCCCAACTTGGATATAAACCCACCAAGTCAGGAACACAAAGGCTATTGAGCAGTGAACATACACTCGTCAAAGACTATAAAGACCTATCTATGATGAAGGTCGAAATACTCACCTAGGACCTAGTCCCAGCTAGTCCCAGCTTGAATACTTTAGCCCACACCACACAAGACAAGTAGGACACCCAATTAACCATAAGAGAGGCAAAGAGTCCAAACTTGCACACTCAAATGATCATACACACCCTAGCATATGAAAGATTACGCAAGAGCATATTTAGCTGACAATCCAAAAATATCTCCAATATCAATAATAATCCAAATTCCAGCTAACCGTTAATCTCATAATTCATGAGAATAAGCTAAAATGGCAAAGAGGCAACAAGACTCAAGCATAAGGCATCCAAAGCATCCAACAACCAACATGTGAAATGATAATTACAAATATCAAGGCATAACATAAAACCTCCAATAACAACCAATCTCACCTCAAAGACAAACCCTCGACCCCAGTCCCGCGACGGGTCATCGGTCAAATCGAGGCTGACTGGTTTAAACCTAGTTTGACCAAACTCGTTCGGTCAATCTGGCCCAGCTCAGAGTCTTGGCCTACTTTGGCCCAAATTACAAATTTTGTCGCAATATTATTCTCATGCTATTTCCAATTTCTATCATGTGAAAAACGAAAGTAAAACATTATCAATCACCTAAACACTTAACAAACAACAAACACAACATCAACTACTAATGTGACATTAATTCGTCGAGTAACTCGGAATAGTTACCTTACGCTAGCAAAGAGACAAGTAATAACTTGAGAAAGCTTCTAAAATCCAAAATTATTCTTCATCTTCAACCACATATGAGTCACCTAAAATAATTATGTGAAAGGGCGATATTAACGAATTATCGTTATATAAAATATGAGACGGAAATTAATTTAATTATATTTTAAATAAACCAAACTAGCGTCAAAACAATTTATAGATACGGCCCAAACTCGCGACTTAGCTAGGCCACTGCCAAGGCCACGGCCAGGCCACAGCTAGGCCACTGCCAGGCCACAGCTAAGCTACAGCCAGGCCACTAGGAGTCCGACACGACCACCACCCGACTACCCATAGCCACCCTTCACCCTACTTCATAACCTGACCCAAAAATCAGTCCAAAACAGAACCCAAAAGATGCCTAAGTTCGACCCCAACTCCAGTCCTCAAATGCAAAGTGAAAACCCACGATGACAGCTCTCGTCCCTGCCCAAAACAGAGTACCAATCGTCCCCTTAAGACTCCATTCTCGCGCCTAAAAACAGTCCTAGCTGAGCCAACTAAGTCAGCATTTAAAACGGTTTTAGAGCGGAAATCCACAAGTATAAAGCAACTCAAAAACAGACCCTAAAGACTACAAAAATCGCCCCAACACAGAGTCCAAATCAGTCCAAAACAATCCCTACATGTCAGTATACACCGTCTCAACTATAAAACACACCAATTATCACCCAAAACAATCCATACATGTCAGCATACACCGTCTTAAATATACCACTTACTAGCTAGCATCCCAAATGATCCCTAGAGGTCAGTATACACCGTCTCAATCATCTCCACATATCAGTATACACCGTCTCAACTATACAACTGACTAATTAACATCCATAAGGATCCCTATATATAATTATACACCGTCTTAATTATAAAACAGACTAACCAGCATTCGAAATAAACATATTTTACAAGTAATATTGAGTAACCTATCATTGTTACCTTTTTCCGATTGAACTAATCATTTATGACTAACAAATCTTCTACCACCCGTCTATCCTCAGCACTTACAACCGTCTTATAATAAATAAAGCTGAAAGTATAAATTGGGTTTGTAAAAATACATGACGAAAATGAATTTTACTTACAACGGATTGACGGAAGCTAAACGAGAGGACCACTGTGGAATGAAAAACTGTGAAAAAGGATGACAAACGGAGCACCAGGACGGATTATAGACAAAAATTGAAGAAGTAACAGACAAAAGGAAAAAGAAGGGCGAAGAAGAGGAAAAGAAGAAAGAGACGTGGGAAATCAAAAATGAGGCAGCAGCCTGCCAGCCTGCTATTTATTATGCGTACGTTTCTTCGTCGTTAAGAAACTTCGATAGTTATTAAAACCGTTTCGAGTTAATAAAATCGGTTTTAGTAAAAGTTTCAGTAATAATACGGAATCGATAATAAATAAATTTAATGAGTGAAAATAAAATAAACTCAGCTAGTTAACGTAAATAATACAATATCAGCTTGAATCGGAATTATTAGCGATTTTTACAAAACTAACGGATATTAATAAAAATTGCTAATTTAGTGAAATAAGCTCAAAATAGCTAATTGGACGTTTTGTTCCCAAAATCCATCTCGGGTTCACTTAAAACAACTTTCATAAGGACTCGTAAAGAAACGGAAATTATTAAATAAATAAACTCGAACTAACTTCAATAAACTCGAACTAACTTTAAATAAACTTATTAATGATTATTAAAATTAACGTATCGAATTATGATGAAATTAATTAATTAGCTAAGCATATATATATATAAATCGTTAAATGATGTAATTAAATTCAAAATAGCAATTAAAAGAATTTTATCCAACTTAATAAAATACGGGGTGTTACAATCACCCCATCTTTTAAAAAGTTTCGTCCTCGAAACTTGAAAGTATAAATGAAAAGTTATATAAATAAAACTGGAATTGGAACCGGTAACCAAAACATTTTAAAGGTTATTTATCGTAAGAATCAAAATTCTTTCAAAAGTTTCAACTAAAATTTTCCGACAGAACCAGACTCTCATCAGAGGAACGGAAGTGTTCTCGTTACGTATTCAAGAACATCTCATTCCAAATCGAAGATAAGGTCAAAAGGTAAATCATTTGTATAAATCAAAAATCAAAATACCTTCAAAAACATTAATGAAGAGTTTTCAAAAATAAAAGTCTCATTCATGGAACGGAATTGCTCTTGTCGTGCACACAAGAACGCTAACTTTCCAAGTCAGAGACAAATTTAAAACAAATACTATTCGCCAACAAGCGTAGAACAAGTTATCAAACGTTTCCAATAACTAGTTCTAACATCCGATCAACGTTAAAATCAAAATAAGAGAAAGGTAATCTACTCAAATTTTCTTTTGCAAAAAGCCAAAATAGAAATAAAGGTTTCACTTTTAAACCCAAATGAGGGTCAAATCTCTGAAAATGTAACATTAAACTTTGACAAAGAAGTCATAAATAGATCAAAGTTAACAGAAATTGGATAAAATTTAAAGAAATCTCGGGTTTAGCGATTAAAATCATGATAAAGAAGTCTATACTCAAGGAACAAATATGGAATTAAATCAAATTTTCATTTTCAAATCTTTAAAAATAGGTTAGGTTTGCAGAAGTGACATAAACTTTTAAGAATGAATTGAAACTGGTAGCTTGAAAGTTTAGAAGTTGTACAAAAAGGAAAGTAACTTAGATAGCATAAAAACAAAGTATGTTAAGAGAGCTCAAACTTAACCAACAAGAGAGTTATAATGACTTTCATAGGGTAAAAATTGAAGTCAAAATTACAAGGATGTCAAAGATAGAGTTTCACAGGATACGAGTGTCAAACTTAAAGGAGGAGCAAGATGAAGCGAGGAAAGGAGGTATGAACGGTAACGCTTATGATCGAGGAGAAAGGGAATTTAGACAACAAGGAAACTTAAGCAACATGTCAGGGTGTGAGACTAAAAGAGTCGAATCATAAAGATAACTAGTTAACAACCAGTAAGAGATATTAGAATTAGGGAAGTATTCAAGACAAGGAAATAACGAGTAAACTTTTATACTTAAGAATCAAATCCAACCAAGTATGAACGAAAGGGAGAAAAACGATTAATGGTACGAAAGAGGATTTTTAAGGCTTAATCCATACGCTTCCTAAAACATAAGGTTCTCTCTAACAAGGTCACGTCTATTAGGGTATTGTACCTTCATGACAAAACGACCAAATCCCAAACAAGGGTCAAGGTAAATTAAACGCTCGCTTAAGGGGTGATAAATCGGTTAGATACTTCTTTCACCTATCTTATCACATTTTAGGATTTCCCTAAAGCAAATCTACCACTCAAGTATAAAAGCATCTCTTTATGTCAAGCACTCGACACAACCTCAATGTTTTAAAAACCAAAGAATGAATTGACAAAGACTTCTCAACAAAGTTCTCAAGGAACAACTAACACCAAATCACATTCCCAATCTATACGGGATTGTTAGCATCTAAAAATGGGTTTTCTTCCAAATTCATATTCTAAACTTATCTCATGTTTACTCCTAAGGTAACAACGCTCAACCTACTAAGGTTTCAAATCCCAAACAAAAACAACAAAGCCAAGTTCTATAACTTTAGTAACATAGGCAACTCACTCTTAACACACATAATTCCACCTATCACTTATACTCACATTACCAAGGGGTTAGGTATAAGAATCCCCAAGTACGTCTCACCACACTACCTATGTCCTTCCAATATCACAACTTCTCAAAACCGGGGTTATAGGTCAACCAGAAACAACTCCACAAGCCAAATTATCCAACCAAGGTTAACACCCCACAAAAGAAAGAGAACTATCTAAAAGGCGTTAAGGGAGGATACAAATGTAACTTCCTAGGAAGAAGAATAGAGAGTTTAGAAGAAGGATAGGCACCAAGAGATTAAGAATAAGGCGAGATACAAAAAGAACGAGAAACATCTTCAAGGAAGTAGAAGCATTCTTCAAAGGTTGAACAAATCTTCAATCCTCAGCAATAGGCACTAAATCTTGATCTTCTTAAAATATAAGTGTCCTTTCAATGGAACGGAGATACTCTTGGCGATCACTCAAGAACATCAATATTCCAAATCAAAGACATAAAAATACATTTTTACACCAACAAATGATAAAACTAATTATCAGACGTCTCCAATAACAAGCTTTAACACTAATTGACGTTAAAACCAGTGAAAAACATTAAAATATTTTCAAAACCTTTAGTTCAAAATTTTTTTTTTTATAATAAGGGTAATAACTCCATTAGCTATAGATAAGCTCACGGTCATTGATCCAAGAACGCAACAATTATTAAATGACAATCAACAAACAGGTTAGTACCTAACAAAGAGCAGACACAAAGAGACTACAACATAAAGTCCTAAGTCTACCCATCCTACCCATCTCTCAAGTTTGTTATCTTAAGGTCAAGTTATTTATATTGGGGTGCACAAACGTGCGTCGTGATACGTGCCTAATGTATAGTCTTTTTAGCCTATTTCAGCACGTATTTCTATGGTTTTCTATACTATTTTTATAGTATTTTGCCCCGAATTGGCTACTTTGGTGTATTTTGTCCTTTTTGTAGGAATGATCGCGGAAGTGGTGGAACCATACTCCTTTTCGTCCTTTTTGCATGCATTTAGAGGAGACGGGATTGTCCCAGAGTAAGATACTGCACTTGGAAGCGTCGTGGCACCCATTACGAGACACATGGGTGAAGACGTGAGCTGGAATGAAGACGAAATCAGTCGATCGAGTTGTTTGCTGATCGATCGAGTGGTTTCTATACCCCCTGATGCTCGATCAAATTGTCCCCTACTCGATCGAGTAAGCTGCACAAGACCAAGCCCTCGATCGAGTGACCTGTTGGTCGATCAAGGAACTTCTGCTGACCTGTTGGTCGATCGAGTGGTTTAATCCACTCGATCGAGAGGTTTTCACGGGCATGGGCTTTTAATTAGTCCGTGAGTTGTCATTTCCGTAGACCTTAGTTCTTTTTCTATTTAAAACCTAAGTTAAATAGGTTAAGAGGATTTTATTTTTCATACTATCAAACTTCTACTAGAACCCTTAGTACGTAGCTTCTTCTTCGACTGCTACTTTTATTTTCGGATTATTATCGCTCGGATTCAGTGTTCTTTACGCCGGATTTGCTCAGATTGTAATCCCTCCTTTCTCTTTATTAATAATAATCGCTTGTTGCTTTAATTTCTTGTTTATGTTATCATTCTCCCTTGCCCTAATTTCCTTTATTGCATTTTATTGTTATTTCATTATGTCTTCTGCTGGGAACCTAATTGCTGTTAGATTAATTACGAACATGAGTAACTAAACCCTTTCATGTTGGGATTCGGGAATCTGCGGTAGGAAAATGACGATGTAGTGAATGAATTAGATGAACTGATAAGAGACTCTGTCACTATAGCAATTTAACTGTAATTCCCGACCTAGTTGAGTGCACGCTTCTATGTCACCCATTAAACTGGCTACAATTAATCCTGGATCGAAAGATTGGACTAAATAGGCTGCTATAAACAGATGACTCGCCCTAATGAGGACGAAAGTTAAGTTAGTGGTATTTTAGGATAGGAAGTGGACCGAAAGGACCTTCTAACATCCGTCTCACATTAGTTCGTCGAGTCATTTCTTCGCCGAGTTGTTGGACTACCGTAGTGAACCGAAATCCCGACATGTCCCTCTCTTCTTGATAGTTAAATCGTAATTTACTGCTTTTATTACTCTTAGTTTAGAATCAAATTTAATCAAATCCCCCAATTGTTACCATAGGATTAGAATAGACAGCTATAATTACATTACCTCCCTGTGGATTCGATACTCGACTGCCTCTGCTACATTTTAGTTGAGACCGTTAGGTTTTATCTTTGATAGGGTTGCGATAGCCGTGTCAAATTTTGGCGCCGTTGCTTGGAGGCAATTGTTCAATTTATTAGTTGTTTTATTTTAGTCCTTTTTCGGTCTAAGGGACACCGTTCCTTGGACTATTCTCATTTTCTCGTTGTAGTTTCTTCTTATGCGCGAGTCGCAAGGTGGTCCACTACTACCATTCGATCCCGAGATTGAAAGATCTTTGCACGTAAAGAGGAGATTATTTCAAGAACAACGATTAGAGGAAGAGTCCATTCTCGTTCCAATTACTACGAGAACGAATCGTTCGAGGACAACCCACCGTCTTCTCCGTTTCTACCTCATCGGTTGAAACCGTCACTTTTCCAGACGTTCTGAGATGGCCGAAGAAGCGACCATTGCTAGTCACTCGAACCTACGCGGCGAATCTCTACAAGGGATTCACGTTACCAGGGGAGGCAAGAAAATTTGAGCCAAAGCCGTCCCTTATAAATTTGGTCGAGAGGAATCTATTTGGGGAGTGCAAATGAAGATGCGACCAAGCACATGGAAATATTCATTGATTATTGCGTTCCATGTCTCCACCAACTGGGGTGACTCGACCAAGTGAAAGAAACCATGTTCATTTTCTCACTCCGCGATCTTTGCAAGGGAGTGGTATAGGGATTTAGACCGGGTAGCCGAGGGATTCTTGATGAATTCGCTAGCTTTGGCGTTTTATAAGAAGTATTTCTCCGCCTCAAAGACTATTGCCATTAGAGCTCAGATAACGAGCTTTAAACAAGGGCCTGACGAGACCTTCCACGAGGCATGGGTTCGATTCAAGAAGCTAGTGCACACCATACCGCACCACGGGATCGAAAAATGGAGCTTGTGCAACCATTTTTATAATGGTTTGTATGATGATCACAGGGCCGTTTTAGATGCTGCTGCCAATGGCCGATTTGCTGAAAAACTTGGGAGCAACCAAGGGGTGGAAGATCATTGATGATTTGGCCACCCACAAAGCTGAATATGGGAACTCGAGAGGAAATCAAAGAAGAGCTGCTGAGTCCTCTTCTGTCGCTGCACTTGAAGCCCTCACTGCAAGGTTTGACAAGTATGAGCTAGGAGGGATTTCTAAGGGGGGCATGTACCAGGTTAATCTTTGTGACGATGGGCGGTCCTTTCGTGCAGCAGGAGATGCGGAGGAGAGGGACATGTCTCGGATCATTGTCCCGATCCTTTTGAGCAATGCGCGCCTTTCAACATTACAGGGCGGAACAACGATTACTACGAGCCGAATATCCATCCCAATTTGAGGTGGAGCAATCAGAACGTGCTCAACCCCACGGCTCCTCCAACGCAGCAGCCATATATTCCTCCACACCAGAAGCAACAAGGCTATCAGAAGCCTCCATCCTTCAACCCTCCTAACCAAGGTGCATCATCCTCTAGTGGGGTGAGCGAAATGAGCGAGTTAAAGTCCATGATGCAAGCCATATCGAAGCAATTGCGGTTTGAATGATCAACAAAATCAACAAAGAAATCGCGTCACATAAGGCACTTGAGACTCAAGTTGCCCAACTTGCTGCAAATCAATCCTCGAGGAAGCCGGGTCAATTACCGACTCAAAATGAGAAGAACCCACATGAGACGGTAAACCTGATAGAATTGAGAAGCGGTCTTTCTTATGAGGGACCGTAAGTGAAGAAATCGACCCGAAGATAGTCAGAATCGATGATGAACGTGTTCTGTCAAGAAAAAAGGGCTCACGACAAAGCAGTTACTCGATCGACTAAAGGCTGGTGTTCGATCGAGTGAAAATGGTGAAGAAAGCCCTCGATCGAGTGGTAATGTTACTCGATCGACTGATTTTGATGAGGAGACTGCTCGATCGAGTGAGCATATTGTTCGATCGAGTGATATTGATGACGGGAAGCTTATTCGAGAGCCTGCTAGTGCTCGTTTAAGCGAGAAATCACCGGAAAGACCTCGTTCGAGAGGTAAGAGGCGTCCAAAGGATACCGAACTTGCACCAGAAGACACTTTGGAAGCGAGAAACAAGGGACTCGTGATACCTATCACGGTTCCCTTCCCGAGGCGGCTGCAGAATACCAAAGTTAATCAACAGTTTGGCAAATTTGTTGAACTTTTGAAGAACTTGGAAGTCTCCGTGCCGTTCATCAATTGTGACTAAGGTACCCTCTTATTTAAAGTTTATGAAAGAAATTTTAGCACGTAAGAGGACTATAAATGACAAAGTGAGACCGTAGCTTTGACGAGGTGGGGTCAGCCCTATTTTAAAATAAGTTACCCCCTAAGCAATCAGACCCGGGTAGTTTTTCGATTCCGTGTCATATCGGTATGCAGTTGATTGATAATGCGTTATGCGATCTAGGCGCTAGCGTAAGTGTCTTACCTTTGTCTCTGGCTAAGAGACTTGGTTTGACAAAACTGAGTTGCACCAACATGATCTGTATCCGGATGGCCGACCGTAGTCTATCATGGCCATTAGGTATTGTAGAAGACGTGCACTGTTCGGATAGGGAAGTTCTTTATTCCCGTCGATTTTGTTGTATTAGATATCCCCGAAGATGCACACACCCCTATTATTTTAGGGAGACCATTTCTATCCACCGCCGGGCGATAATAGACGTCGGTGGGAAGACTTTGACCTTTCGGGTGGGGGATGAGGAGCTGATTTTTCATCGGTCAAATTCGGAGAGCTCCCATGCAAGCCCAACCTTGCAATGCTCTCTCTTCTATTGTTCCTATTATTGACACTCCAGGATGAAAATTTGGAGAATATTCTTTATTATTGTTAACCCTCCGCCTCAGGTTGAGAGCAAGAAGGAGGCAAGTTCGTCTGTTGTCCTTACTGCAGTGCAGGATGAAAGCAAGGATGGGACTGTCAAGGGACATGGTGTGGCCATTATCAATCAAATTGGAAGCAAGGATGCCAAAGAAGATGACAGAGGAGCGAGAACGAAGAAAGTTCGAACCTACATAGATTGGAACTACATTCCTCCTACTGTTGCAAATAGTGATTCAAGCTCATGGAAGATGAAGAGGTCGGTCAGTATCGTTGAGGTGACGTCCTCCCGATCGAAGCCCACGAAGGGGCTACTTTGAAAGTCGATGAGAATTAAACGGGGAAATGCCCCGTGTAGCAAATTGTAATAGACAATTTGTTTGAATTTCTTTTGAATTTGCTTTATTACGTTTTAATTAGGACAATTAGTTTAGACAATTTTTAGCATAGACTAAGACTATAGACTGTGTTTTCTGCGTATTTGGTATTTTGGGATGTGTTTGGATGTGTTTTATGCAGGTTTGGGGAAGTTTCACGCAATTCGAGGAAGAAAGGACGAAATTCAAAGAGTCTACAAGAGGAAGTCCTCGATCGAGTACTTTTTGTACTCGATCGAGTGGAAATTGGGTCGATCGAGCTGTCTGGTTATTCGATCGAGAAAAGCCAAAGAGGAACAGGTCGATCGAGGGGATGCTTACTCGATCGAGCAGAAGGGACATCAAAAGTCCTCGATCGAGTGATTTAAAAACCACTCGATCGAGTGGTATGAATAGGATACGGGAGTTTTCTAAACTTAAACTCCTTATTTCCGTTTTCAATTTCATTTTATCCCTAATTCCGTCTAAACCCCTTCCCTAATTGCGATTCCCATTCCCCCAAATCCCCAATTTCTTGCCCAAATTCATCAAATCCGTCACCTACATTCCATTGCTAGCACTTTAATCTTCAATAGCCCCTGTTTTCCCCTCTATTTGTGTTCATCTTCACTGTTTTTAAAGGGAATTAGGGTTTGCGGTTTTTTCGATTAAAATCCGCCCTTGTTGCTTGTTTATTTGAAGTTTAATTGCTATTATAGGATCATCATCATCAAGTAAGTGTTTCATTCACACTCTCTGTATTTTCTCTTCGATTAATTCGAATTTCTTGAGGTAATTTTGAATTAGGGTTTGAAAAATCCATGTCTAGTCGAATTTTTTTTTTTCGATTTAATTGTGTTTATATACCCTTAATTAGCTTGCTTGATGATCTTATCCCAATCCCTCACTGCTTTGCTTGTTTAATTCGAAATTTGCGCGAGATTTCCGCGATTAGGGCTTCTAAGTCGGTTTTTCTCGGCTGTCAGACGGTCTTTTTGTTGCCTTGTTTTGTTTAACCTCAGTCCTTTCTCACTTATTGCTGTTGTTAACTGCTTTTTACCGTCCCCTATCGCCATTACTTGATGTGAATTACTGGGAAATCTTGTGCCGTGAGTCAGAATCTTCGACTGCTAGGAGTCCTACATGCTCCCATATATGGTTTTCATGCTGTGTTAGCACCTTTAGCAGTCATTACGTTATCATATTACCACCACTCACATGCTGCCTTTCGAATTTGTTGAGTATTGTTGGATTTTATATGCTGGAAGTCGAATTTTTCGACTGATAGGGCCATCTTTTGCTGTCACATGTTGGTTAACGTGTTTTTTTAACCACGGTTAGCAGCAATCTTTTCTTATCACGCCTTTAACATTTTGCAGGATGGATAGTGGCTCTCTACCTTCCACTAGTACTACTTCCAGTCCGCCCGTGAGCGAGTCAGTGGCCCCTGCTGTTGCCACTAGCTCTGCCTTAGTCACCACCGTGGCTTCAGTTGTTACTTCTACCCCTGCCAGGCCCCTCACTATGCTGGAAAGAGGATTCACCCCTCGTTTCCCGACACCTGGTATGGTGCCACCCAGGCCGCATCAGCAGGCTAGTCAGCTGGCTACTACTCCAAGCCCTTCTGGGGCTGTTGTTACGGAAGAGGGCGCTCTTACTCCCTTACCAGGGATGCCCACGGTACGTTTCACTTCCACGGCTCACCGGACTCGGTTAGCCGCTTTACTTCGTTGCCCTCTCTCCTCCACCCGTTTCCTTGCGCGGACTGACCTAGAGACCTTAGGCATTTATGAGGAGGTCAGTAGTTTGTTGAACGGGACGGGCATGTCGGGTCTGATTACCATGCAGGAAGCTGCTATTCGTATCCCCACTTACGAGTTCTTCAGCTCCTATTCTTTTGACACCGACTCCTACGATACTAACCCTTCTAGTCCTTGCATTCACTTCCGACTCCGCAATGAGTCGCACCACTGGACTTTGGCCAGGTTTGGGGAGGTTTTAGGCCTAGTTAGTGACGGCCCCACCGTCCCACCTCGGGATCTCCTTCAGCCACTTTGGGCTGCACTTTCTCACACTCCTTTCCCCACGCGGAAGGGAGCTCACGTCCACTTACCTGCCCCCCGTTACTTTTTTCGACTGATAGGAGAGACCATCTTTGGGCGACCTGAGCCCAATAACGTGACCAACACTGAGCTAGCGATTCTCGCAGGGTACCTCAACATTGACTACGGTACCCCGTTTGTTCTAAACATTGCTTACTTGGTAGCTCAGCATTGGAACGGAATTGGGACTCGGGTCAAGACCGCTGTTGTCTGCGGCGGGCTAGTGACTAGGATTGCCCGCCATCTTTACCCCACTGAGCCTGGGCTTACTGCGCCCGACAGGCAGGCTTACCTTGATTTGGCTGCCATGGCTGACTTCGCCTGGTTCCCGAAGAAGGGCGCGAGGACGTGGAAGATTTGTAGTTCCCCGTCTGTCACCTTGACGTGCCCTACCCTTCCTCCACTTTTACCGCTCCCGACTACTGCTGAGGGAGCGAGGCCACCTCCACCCACTTACCACCTTACCTTCACCCCTCCTTCTGCTTCTAGAAAGAGGAGGCGGGAGGCCGGAGGGTCATCTACCCCTCAGGTTCAGACTCCGGCCAAGACTCAGACTGGACCCACACAGACTCCCACACCTACACCTTCACTTACTCCACCTCCTTCTGGTCCGGCCTTTCCGGCCAATTTTGTTTGCCCTCCTGTTTTAGGGGCGCCCGAGGTCATGGACCAAGGGCGTCGTGATGCCTTGCTTTTGGATATGTGCAGGTACATTACTGAGATGAGACGGGATATGGCTTTGGCTGTATTTCCGCTCTATGAGTTCCATATCCGAGCCCGGCGACCGATTCCAGAGGGGTGGCCGCATCCCTCCTTCTACCGATACCCAGCGGACGGGTACCCTCCACTACCTTCTGACTCAGAGGAGGAGGCGGAGGAGACACCGGTAGCACGAGAGGTGCGGTTACGGGCTGAGCAGGCGGCACAGCGCAGAGAGGAGGCGAGCGATCCCCCGTTCACACCCGGTCCGGAGGATCGGCCTGGAGATGACGATTAGAGGTCCCCCTTGTTTGTTGCTGGTTTGGGGAGACCGTTTTGCTGCGTCGGAGTACTAGGGAGATGGCGGTGCCGACGACGAGTAGCTACTGGCCTACTCACTTCCCCAGTTTTCTGGCTGGTTTGGGGAAGTTCGCTTTTGTATGTACTTCTTACTCTTTTCATTTTGTCTCCTTTATTTTTATTCTGCTGGTTGTATACCCCCATCCCCCAACTTTCTGCTGGTGTATGCTGGAGGACAACGAGGGCGTTGTCCGTTTTGGTTTGGGGAGGGTATTGCATCCTTTTGAGTCTGCATCTGTATTTGTTTTGCATTCACGTTTAATTTCCCGCTTGCATTGTTGTTTATTTTCAAAAAAACCAAAAAACTAGAAAAATTTCAAAAATTCAAAAACATTTCACGTTTATTTTTGCATATAGGTTGAGTCGGAACGGTAGATTCCCGTGATGAAATTGCACTATAACTTGTCATTTTACTTGAGCCTTTCACTTTTATTGATAGTTATTAGCCTTGTCGTACGCATAATCTACGAATTTCTGTTCAAATATAAGCTGGCTGTTTAGACTTGACCTGATAAACTGGCAAACTACTTAAAAATTCTGAGTTTTAGAGCCATAATTGGTGACATTCATGACCAGTTCATTAGGAATTTTGAGAGTAGTACTCCTTGCATAGCATGTTCGTCTCATTTGCACATTTATGACATTCAATTTCTCGTCAAATGCACATATTCGGGTTTGTGGTTGGTGTCACATGCAGGGAGGGTCTTGCAAATTTCCCTTTCTTTATATCTTTCACCCATTTAGCTCCACTTTAGCCAAAACTTGCCTTTCTGACCCATTAGCTACATCCCAAACTAAGCCTGCCTAGTCAGACTAGTTAGTATGTTCTTTTGTGGTATGTTTTCCATTGCAGTTTGGTCCGTAATTCTTGTTGGAGTTGGTGTTTGTATTAAGGAAGGAGGAAGAAAAAAAAAAAGGTATTGAAAAAAAAGAAAGAAAACGTGAAAGAAGAAAGAAAAGAAAAAAAAAAGGAAAAGTATACATGAAAAACAGAAAAAAGAGAGCTGAAACGAAAAAGAAAGAAAGAAAAATTGTGAAAATAGTTGTACCCTCTTGTCAGAGTTGAGAAGGTGTTCGAAGATGTACAATCGACAAGAGTTGTTGTTCAGTTAGTTATTTCAGACGGTGTCTTTAAAAGGGAAGTTTGTGACCGTCTGACTCCTCCGTTCTATCCCATATTTTTTTGAGGAGATTGTGCTTTGTGTCTAGTGAGTTTTGTGCCAAATGAAGGGCACTTGTACTTAGTTTTCAGTCAGTCGAGATCCGGATGGTTTCATTATGGTCCTGTTAGGAACTAGCTTGACGCTTTTACCTCCACATTTCCATAACTTGTTTTGCCTTTTCTCACCTGAACCTCACTATTCCCATATCATTTGCAAACCCTCGGCTGTGACGGACATTATTGGTTGGAATTTGTGCATTAGTACTTGAATTGTCTTTCATTTTTGTTGCATGCATGCTATGTAGGTCGCAGTTAGGTGAGTGACTATCTTTTCTTCTCTCTTTTACATATTACGTTTGCCCTTTGCTTCATGAGAGAAGAGTGACCACGTGAGAGTCCAGTTTTGTTGGTTTTGCAAGGTCGATAGGTCAGCTTTACTTCTAAACAGCCCATAATTCGTTTGCGTACTGACTGCTTGGCTTTAACTGTTGATCTTCGTTGCATTAAATTGGTTCAAGTAGACAAGTTAAGCTAGCTCTGAGTTATCATTTCCGTTCCATTAGTTTAGTTTTGAGTTTACTCGAGGGCGAGTAAAGGTTTGGTTTGAGGAGATTTGATACGTGCCTAATGTATAGTCTTTTTAGCCTATTTCAGCACGTATTTCTATGGTTTTCTATACTATTTTTATAGTATTTTGCCCCGAATTGGCTACTTTGGTGTATTTTGTCCTTTTTGTAGGAATGATCGCGGAAGTGGTGGAACCATACTCCTTTTCGTCCTTTTTGCATGCATTTAGAGGAGACGGGATTGTCCCAGAGTAAGATACTGCACTTGGAAGCGTCGTGGCACCCATTACGAGACACATGGGTGAAGACGTGAGCTGGAATGAAGACGAAATCAGTCGATCGAGTTGTTTTCTGATCGATCGAGTGGTTTCTATACCCCCTGATGCTCGATCGAATTGTCCCCTACTCGATCGAGTAAGCTGCACAAGACCAAGCCCTCGATCGAGTGACCTGTTGGTCGATCGAGGAACTTCTGCTGACCTGTTGGTCGATCGAGTGGTTTAATCCACTCGATCGAGAGGTTTTCACGGGCATGGGCTTTTAATTAGTCCGTGAGGTTTTATTTCCGTAGACCTTAGTTCTTTTTCTATTTAAAACCTAAGTTAATTAGGTTAAGAGGATCTTATTTTTCATACTATCAAACTTCTACTATAACCCTTAGTACGTAGCTTTTTCTTCGACTGCTACTTTTATTTTCGGATTATTATCGCTCGGATTCAGTGTTCTTTACGCCGGATTTGCTCAGATTGTAATCCCTCCTTTCTCTTTATTAATAATAATCGCTTGTTGCTTTAATTTCTTGTTTATGTTATCATTCTCCCTTGCCCTAATTTCCTTTATTGCATTTTATTGTTATTTCATTATGTCTTCTGCTGGGAACCTAATTGCTGTTAGATTAATTACGAACATGAGTAACTAAACCCTTTCATGTTGGGATTAGGGAATCTGCGGTAGGAAAATGACGATGTAGTGAATGAATTAGATGAACGATAAGAGACTCATCACTATAGCAATTTAACTGTAATTCCCGACCTAGTTGAGTGCACGCTTCTATGTCACCCATTAAACCGGCTACAATTAATCCTGGATCGAAAGATTGGACTAAATAGGCCTGCTATAAACGATGAGACTGCCCTAATGAGGACGAAAGTTAAGTTAGTGGTATTTTAGGATAGGAAGTGGACCGAAAGGACCTTCTAACATCCGTCTCACATTAGTTCGTCTGAGTCATTTACTGCCGAGTTGTTGGACTACCGTAGTGAACCGAAATCCCGACATGTCCCTCTCTTCTTGATAGTTAAATCGTAATTTACTGCTTTTATTACTCTTAGTTTAGAATCAAATTTAATCAAACCCCCCAATTGTTACCATAGGATTAGAATAGACAGCTATAATTACATTACCTCCCTGTGGATTCGATACTCGACTGCCTCTGCTACATTTTAGTTGAGACCGTTAGGTTTTATCTTTGATAGGGTTTCGATAGCCGTGTCACGTCGGGAGCAAATATGCTCTGATACCAACTGTGACACCCTCATTTATTGCGGAAAAATAAACACGTAATTCTAGAATAAAACTGCATGGATATGTTTGTAATAGGTTCATTTGGGTAAAAACCTGTAATTTTTAAAACCTGAACCTGTTATAAAGATATCCAAATTGGAAGGTATCAAACATACAAGGTCTAACTAGAAGTTTCACAACATAACCATCGCTAAAGTCGCGAATAGCAAATTATACAACCAAATGTAAAGAGGGAGACATATGTCCCTAAAATGTATGTGACATAAAAAGTGTTTAAGGGTCACAATAAAATAAAGCCAATCTAGGTCCCAAGGTTACTTTGCTCGCTAGCTCGTCCATGTACCCCATATATGCATCACCTACCTGTCATTCGCATTTTATACAAATACGAAAGCCACAGTCAGTGGGGAGTAACTCCGAGTTCTCCCAGCCACGAAATGTCATAATTAATATAACATGTAAACATAAGAATATGAATACGAATCACACATAGCCTTAGCATATAGATGCTAGACAATCGTGCTTATCATGTGAACAACAATATAACAACACATAGTCCTAGCATGCGAATACTAGACCGACTCATACTACACTATCATGTGAATCACATAACATCCAGAATCCAAACTCTATCAACCATAGCCGGCTTGCATCTCACCTTCTATGATTCATAGAATCATCAAACAAGAAAGGACAATATATCAAAGACAGGCATAAGTTCTTAGCACGGTCAATAGTCACTTTGTAACTCGAGTCTATACCACGAGGTAGGGAAGGTAATCGAACCGGTATCCTGGCTCAGAGGTTCTATAAAAACATGGCCAAGACACAACACAACCCTAGTCCTAAATCTGCAAGAGACCTAGACATGCGGATACACACCACCGCACCCAAGACCCACAATTTTATAAAACCATGTGAGTACCCTAAGGAGTCCACCAAAGGGTTGGCTAGTACTTAAGCCGACCACTTACTCTCAAAATAAGTAACGAGGTCATGCCCCAACTTGGATATAAACCCACCAAGTCGGGAACACAAAGGCTATTGAGCGAAGAAACATACACTCGTCAAAGACTATAAAGACCTATCTATGATGAAGGCCGAAATACTCACCTAGGACCTAGTCCCAGCTAGTCCCAGCTTGAATACTTTAGCCCACACCACACAAGACAAGTAGGACACCCAATTAACCATAAGAGAGGCAAAGAGTCCAAACTTGCACACTCAAATGATCATACACACCCTAGCATATGAAAGATTACGCAAGAGCATATTTAGCTGACAATCCAACAATATCTCCAATATCAATAATAATCCAAATTCCAGCTAACCGTTAATCTCATAATTCATGAGAATAAGCTAAAATGGCAAAGAGGCAACAAGACTCAAGCATAAGGCATCCAAAGCATCCAACAACCAACATGTGAAATGATAATTACAAATATCAAGGCATAACATAAAACCTCCAATAACAACCAATCTCACTTCAAAGACAAACCCTCGACCCCAGTCCCGCGACGGGTCATCGGTCAAATCGAGGCTGACTGGTTTAAACCTAGTTTGACCAAACTCGTTCGGTCAATCTGCCCAAATCGAGTCTTGGCCTACTTTGGCCCAAATTACAAATTTTATCGCAATATTATTCTCATGCTATTTCCAATTTCTATCATGTGAAAAACGAAAGTAAAACATTATCAATCACCTAAACACTTAACAAACAACAAACACAACATCAACTACTAATGTGACATTAATTCGTCGAGTAACACGGAATAGTTACCTTACGCTAGCAAAGAGACAAGTAATAAGTTGAGAAAGCTTCTAAAACCCAAAATTATTCTTCATCTTCAACCACATATGAGTCACCTAAAATAATTATGTGAAAGGGCGATATTAACGAATTATCGTTATATAAAATACGAGACGGAAATTAATTTAATTATATTTTAAATAAACCAAACTAGCGTCAAAACAATTTATAGATACGGCCCAAACTCGCGACTTAGCTAGGCCACTGCCTAGGCCACGGCCAGGCCACAGCTAGGCCACTGCCAGGCCATAGCTAAGCTACAGCCAGGCCACTAGGAGTCCGACACGACCACCACCCGACTACCCATAGCCACCCTTCACCCTACTTCATAACCTGACCCAAAAATCAGTCCAAAACAGAACCCAAAAGATGCCTAAGTTCGACCCCAACTCCAGTCCTCAAATGCAAAGTGAAAACCCACGATGACAGCTCTCGTCCCTGCCCAAAACAGAGTACCAATCGTCCCCTTAAGACTCCATTCTCGCGCCTAAAAACAGTCCTAGCTGAGCCAACTAAGTCAGCATTTAAAACGGTTTTAGAGCGGAAATCCACAAGTATAAAGCAACTCAAAAATAGTCCCTAAAGACTACAAAAATCGCCCCAACACATAGTCCAAATCAGTCCAAAACAATCCCTACATGTCAGTATACACCGTCTCAACTATAAAACACACCAATTATCACCCAAAACAATCCATACATGTCAGCATACACCGTCTTAAATATACCACTTACTAGCTAGCATCCCAAATGATCCCTAGAGATCAGTATACACCGTCTCAATCAACTTCACATATCAGTATACACCGTCTCAACTATACAACTGACTAATTAACATCCATAAGGATCCCTATATATAATTATACACCGTCTAAATTATAAAACAGACTAACCAGCATTCGAAATAAACATATTTTACAAGTAATATTGAGTAACCTATCATTGTTACCTTTTTCCGATTGAACTAATCATTTATGACTAACAAATCTTCTACCAGCCCGTCTATCTCAGCACTTACAACCGTCTTATAATAAATAAAGCTGAAAGTATAAATTGGGTTTGTAAAAATACATGACGAAAATGAATTTTACTTACAACGGATTGACGGAAACGACGAGAGGACCACTGTGGAATGAAAACTGTTGAAAACGAATGACAAACGGAGCACCAGGACGGATTATAGACAAAAATTGAAGAAGTAACAGACAGAAGGAAAAAGAAGGGCGAAGAAGAGGAAAAGAAGAAAGAGACGGGGGGGAAATAAAAAATGAGGCAGCAGCCTGCCAGCCTGCTATTTATTATGCGTACGTTTCTTCGTCGTTAAGAAACTTCGATAGTTATTGAAACCGTTTCGAGTTAATAAAATCGGTTTTAGTAAAAGTTTCAGTAATAAAACGGAATCAATAATAAATAAATTTAATGAGTGAAAATAAAATAAATTCAGCTAGTTAACGTAAATAATACAATATCAGCTTGAATCGGAATTATTAGCGATTTTTACAAAACTAACGGATATTAATAAAAATTGCTAATTTAGTGAAATAAGCTCAAAATAGCTAATTGGACGGTTTTGTTCCCAAAATCCATCTCGGGTTCACTTAAAACAACTTTCATAAGGACTCGTAAAGAAACGGAAATTATTAAATAAATAAACTCGAACTAACTTCAATAAACTCGAACTAACTTTAAATAAACTTATTAATGATTATTAAAATTAACGTATCGAATTATGATGAAATTAATTAATAAGCTAAGCATATATATATAAATCGTTAAATGATGTAATTAAATTCAAAATAGCAATTAAAAGAATTTTATCCAACTTAATAAAATACGGGGTGTTACATGTAGTGGAGTACCTTGTTTCAGGGATTAGCTTAAGATGAAGTAACGTAAGTGATTTGAGGAAATCCTTGGGAGTGATGTGGTTATGAGTTTTGGTTCTAGGAAGCTTTCGGAACCGCTTAGGATGGTGTTGTTATTTGAGGTTTGAGTATCTAGCGTTTCCTTGTTGCCTAATTTCCCCTTCTCCTTGATCATAAGCGTTACCGTTCATACCTCTCTTTCTCGCTTCATCGTGCTCCTCCTTTAAGTTTGATGCTGGTAACCCATAAAGCTCTATCTTTAACATTCTTATTGATTTGACTTCAATTCTTGCCCTATGAAATTCATCATAGCTCTTTTTGATTAGTTAAGTTTGAATCCTCTTAGTATGCTTGTATCTATGATATCTAAGTTACTTTTCTTTTGCACAATTTCTAAATATTTCAAGCTACCAATTTTGTTTCGTTGTTAAAAATTTATGTTACTTTTACAAAACCTTACCTATTTTAAAGGTTTGAAAATGAAAATTTGATTTAATCCCATATTTGTTCCTTATGTATAGACTTCTCTATCATGATTTTAATTGCTAAACCTGATATTTCTTTAAATTTTAACCAATTTCTGTTAACTTTAATCTATTTATGATTTCTTTGTCAAAGTTCGATATTACATTTTCGGAAATTTGACTCCCTTTTGAGTCTAAAAGTGGAACCTTCATTTTTATTTTGGCTTTTGCAAAAGAAAATTTGAGTAGATTATCTTTTCTTTTAATTTTTAACGTTGACCGGATGTTAGAACTCGTTATTGGAGACGTTTGATAACTTGTTCTACGCTTGTCGGCGACTGATTTTTGTTTTAAATTTGTCTTTGACTTGGAAAGTTAGCGTTCTTGTGTGCACGACAAAAATTTCGTTCCATGAATGAGACTTACACTTTTGAAAACTCTCTGTTAATGTTTTTGAAAGTGTTTGATTTTGAGTTACACAAATGAATTACCTTTCGATCGAGTTCTGTCGGAAAATTTTATTTGAAACTTTTGAAAGAATTTTAATTCTTACGATAAGTAACTTTTTAAATGTTTTGGTTACCGATTCCAAAATTCCAGTTTTATTTTTTTTAACCTTTCATTTCTACTTTCAAGTTTCGAGGACGAAACTTTTTAAAAGATGAGGTGATTGTAACACCCGCGAATTTCCCATTTTGACATTTAAAAGTTATTAAACCGTTTGAATTACTTTATTAAATATTTTTGAATTATTCAATTGAATTGATTCTATGTCAAACACGATTTTTATGAACGTATTATATAAAAGCACATTTTTATAAAAATACGTATTATTATTAAATTATATTTTTAAGACATAATTTATATAAGAATAAATGTATACCTATTTTTGGTCAGATAATAATAGTGACATCAATAGTAATAATGCCCGTCTTAAATTCCGTCTAGTTATAGACCGTCACATTTCACTTTGTACCAGCTTTAATCCGAACCAACCAGAAATTGACAACATCCTCACCTACCCTCTTACCCCTATCTTTAAATATCTCTTTTTATATATTATTATTATTATTATTATTATTATTATTATTATTATTATTATTATTATTATTATTATTATTATTATTATTATTATTGTATTGTTGTTTTTAGTGGGCCGTGTCCCTTCATAACCCATATACTCCTCCCTCCTTCTTCATTTTTTTTCGAATAACAGCAGCAGTCACCAGTAAACAACACCACCAACTGCAAACACCATTTTTCGATCTTAAAAACCCAGATTTGGACTCCATTCCTCCACCGTTTTATCTAGTTTTAGTACCATTCTCTTTCTCATTCCTTCCTCCTTCTTTCAAGGTAAGCAAATCTCGTTTTTGTTGTGATTTCAGATTTGACCCGCCTCATGAAAATCCCGATTTTCAGCTTCTTTATTTCGTTTTCTTGCTCCTAGTTGAAAAAACTGAAGACCCGGAGGAAAGCTCGTACTTTTTAGCCGTTTTTCTCGGAGATTTGAAGAGCATTCAAGGTAACGGTGATGGGATTACTCGACATTATGTTGAAATTTATATGTGTTTATGTGTGGTGTTACTCTTTTATGATACAAGTTTCCTTCTTGCTGAGTTTATGTGGTGTTTGTTTGAGACGGTTTTATACGAGTTTTACTTATCTATTTTGAGAAAAGTTGGTACCTTTGGATTAATGGTGGAATGGATAAATGAATTGGGTAATTTATTTGGATGGATATTACATGTTTCATGCTTAAAATTTCGTCTTAAGATGGTTTCATAATAGCCTTTAGACCGTAAAGAATTTGCCAAATACGAAAAGCACTTCCGTATTAAAGTCATTGAAAATTTTGAAAATGGACCAAATCAAGTGTCCTTGTTCCATCTTTCGTTACTGTGGAAATTGACTCAATCAATTTTCCGAAGTGTTTTCGTATTAAAGAAATTGGGACAATTGAATTATTATAATGATTCAAATAGTGTTTATGGGCTGTTTTAGTCGTCTTGTTGTTGTTTATTTGAGCCAGTTTTCTTCCTTCCGCCTCAAGTGTATATACATGTTTGAATTGGGTTGGTTGTATGTCAGAATTTACATCTTTTTCATGCTTAAAAATTCGTCTTAAAACGGCTTCACAATAGCTTGAAACCGTGTGTTTGAGTCATGTTTAGGTGCTGTTTTGAGTCGTCTTTTCTTGTTGAATTGGACCAAATTGTTGGCCTCCGTCTCATGTGTATATACATGTTTGAACTGGTTGGTTGTATATCGAATTTACATCTTTTTCATGCTTAAAAATTGTCTAAGACGGTCTCACATAGTTTGATATCTTTGCGTTCTTATGCTCTTTTTTTTGCCCAACTTTCCCACGTATGTGCAGGGGAATGTTCTACGTAGTACTATCATTTTACTTTGTGAATTCATGTTTTCCTTTTTTATAAATCAACTTGGAAATTGTCAAGGGGTTGGTTGGCTATATATGACGTGCACAACCTATACAATGGAATAGTAAGTACTGTATGGCTATCAAGAGGTATGGCCGATATAATTTGTGGAAATTTTATATTTTATTAATTAATATGCATTTTAATTCATTCATTCGCATTTATTTATCGTATTTCAAATACGAGTTATTTGTTCTACTGATTTAATTAAATTGGGTCGTGTCCATGTAAATTTGTCATTTTGCTATACATTTTGCTTGACTTGCATTTACGCCCTACTTGTCTGTTCTGGCAAGTACGGATTTGGCCTACTTGTCTTTGTTCGCAAGTATGGTTTTTGGCCACTTGTCTTTGTTCGCAAGTGAGTCTTATCTTAGTCATTCCGCCACTTTCGTGTCTTTTACGCGATTGGGGTACTCGGTCTCCATTAGTAGTCGAGTCTTGGGTGCGTGATGTGCTGGCGCACGTCGAATCGGGATGTACACCCGAGAATCTGCAGATTTAGACTAGGACCGTATTATTATCGTAGTCCTACCCGGGGAAATTATAGTCTAAGAGTAGTAAATGTCTTGCATTATGGATGGTTGCATATGTCATTTTTACTTGGAATGCGTGTCCAGGTTTATTTAACGGTCACTCGTCTTCCTTTATTCAAATGTCTCACATAATTGGATGAATTTATGTTATGCCAATATTAGTCACTTTAATTATTTTTATTCAATTGGCAAGTTTTATTCCATGGCATTTATTTATTTACATTGCTTACAATCATTTTCTATGCCTTGCTTAATTGAGTTCTTTGTTACGTTTATTTTAACATAATGTGGCTGGGAGAACCTTGAGTTACTCCCCACTGACTGTGGCGTTCATGTTTCATGAATGACAGGTTTGTGAAGATGCATTTGTGGGGTTTAGACGTGTGAGCTAGCGAGCACCTTGGACTAGTAGTCGGTTTAGTAGGATTGCTTAGACTTAACTATCTTTTTCATTTGTCATTCGAGGGACATAATTTCCCTCACCTTGACTATCATGTTTGTATAACTTAATCTTTATTTCCGCATTCTTTATTTGTGTTTTAGATTTTAATGAACCCGCGCTTTAAATTTTAAAAATTTCAAAAATTTCCTAATTTCCGCTTGAATTTATTAAATATTTTTGAATTATTTAATGTGGAAAGCCTATTATGAAAGATTGAAGCACATAATTTATAATGTCCCGAAAGGATGTGCTTGAACCAGCGGGAATGGTAGGATCTTTGAAAAAATGCTATTGCAGGGCATGATTAAAAGAATCCACCTATGTGAGTGTGAAGTGTAGCCGCTTCTTAAAGCTCGGGCTTGGCTTTGTATGCGCTCATGAATGGATATGGACACATGGCTGTTAAAAGTATCAAGAATACACTTTTTGGAGTTATTTGAATTTATGTGTATGTTATCTTCATGTATTCAAAATGGGTTGAAGGGTTCAATCCGTGGGACACCCTGATTCTCGAATATTTGGAATGTGTAATGTACTAATGTGGAAGTTCAATCCTTGGGACACTTTCATTTATGCATAGATTTGTTTGCTTTGTTGTTTTATTGGAAACAAGGGATACACTTAAATGGGGGAGGAATGTTGGTGATTTTAATCACTAGTCATTTAAGTGTATTCGGGTTTTCAGACCGAAATCGGTATGAGCTTGTGATTGATATAATGTGAGTTAGGGGGTGCGGAGTGCACACTCATATAATCGAAATTATCGAGTTCATGGTTAAATGGATATAATTATGATAAATGATATTTATCTTGATAGGCGGTTATATGGTTGGATTTGGTATGAAAACCAACATGCTTATCCTATTAACAATCTTGTGTTACATACATTCTATGTATATATAAGGGAAGAGTTAGAATAATTCATACTAACAAATTAAAATTTCAGATTTTTGAAAGACAAAGCAAGATTGATAAAACTTCATTAAGTAATCTCTTTATCTTTGCCTAGATGAAGAGGGCCTCAACCGTCTTATCCTACAAGGGATTTCGTGTAACCCAAGGCATGAAATAGGGTCGAAATACTCTTAAGGAAAGCGTGCTCTTCGTGATTCGGTTGATATCCAAGTTTACGATCATTATCACTGTTACCCTATGCAAATTTTACCAACACAGAAGACCATTGAAGACTATCATGGTAGAACTCCGATGGACTTACTGGGCGAGCTTTGTAAAGAAAATGACGAATGGGTATGTTTGAACAATGCAGTTTCAATGATTACACACAAAGCTTTGTAATAAAATGACAATGTTTGAAACAACTTGTAGGATAAAATGTGCAAGCAAATCAAATTGAACCCAGACTTGAAAACATCATATATCCAGCTAGGGACAAATTTAGATCAAATAAGAAATACCCTCTCTATTGTTGCTGCGCTTTTAGAAACCATTACATTCGCGGCAGGATTCACTCTTCCCGGTGGCCTTAACAGTGACACGGGGGAAGCCCTTCTTGCAACAAAAGCAAGTTTCTTAATATTTTTATTGGCGGATGTATATGCAATGTGTACTTCCATTTTTGTCCTTTTCTCCTTGATTTGGTCTATGGTTTCAGAAACTGACATGGCTCGGTTATTGGTCGATAGAAGTGTGTTCTTACTAATGCAGTCCTTATATGGCACCTTATTGTCTTTTATAGCTGGTATCTACACTGTAATAGAGCACAGTTCCTTATGGTCGGCCATACTTATTTTGGTCATGTGTTCGATCATTGGAATCTCGGCAAATCGGACCATTTTGCATAAGGTGATTTCCATGTTAGTTCCTGCAGCGGACAGAGAAAAGCAACATCAAACGCAGATGCTCGAAGAGGTAAGTATATCTAACAAGAATCGTTTAAATTACCTTATGGCTTGTTATTTTTCCATTTTACAAACAGACAAACGCAAGAATTACTCTCTTAAATAGTTAGTTAAATATATATTTTTCTGAAAGTCAGTGGAGATGATATTTTTTTTCCATTTGAAGGAACTGCTGGAGATAACAATTGAGGGTGTGTTTGGATTGAAGAATTTAGAGGGAAAAGAAAGGGAAGGAGAGTAGGGGTTTTTAAATCTCTTGTTTGGATAGCAAATAAAGGAGGAGAGAAATGGAGGGGGAGAGATTTGGAGGGATCCATTTTCCCTCCTCAAAGCCAAATCAAAATCTATCCACAATAGGCAAGATTTGAAAGGAATTGTATCCAAACACCCACACCCCATTTGCCCTCCCCTTCCCTTACCTCCCTCTCCCTTCCCTCCTTTCCCCTCCCCTCACTTTCTCTCCACTTTTGCTATCCAAACACACCCTGAAAGATGATGAGAAGAAAATCAAGGAGTATAAACTGATGATAGGTAACCATCTTTTTCAAGTTTTACGTTTCATCGATCTTATTTTATATTGATGATAAGTAGAATTTACTAGTAAACACTAAGGGTGTGTTTGGATTGAGAGAATTGAAGGGAAGGGAAGGGGAGGGAAAGGGAGGGGTTCAGTTTCCATTGTTTGGTTACAATATATGGAAGGAGGGAAATGGGAGTGGAGGGAAATGGGAGGATTCAATTTCCCTCCTTTAGACCAAACTAGAATCTTTCCATCATTGGCAAGATTTGGAAGGAAAACTCTCTCTTGACTCTTACTTTAAGAATGATATGGCCAAATACTCCTGCAATATGGTTTCACTCTCTCCATCCTCCAATGCACTGAAATCACCTTCTTCCTCCTTTTTCCTCTACTTTATTTTTGCTATTTAAACAACTCCCCTTCATTTCCCCTCCCTTTCCTTTCCTTCCCTTTCCCTTCCCTCCATCCTCCTCTCCTCCCTTTCCCTCCCTTTCCCTATCCAAACACACCCTAAATCTCTTAATTTTCCGTTTTACGTACGATTACATCATTCGTAATATAAACTGATTGGGAAGAAGTCTAGTTATATTATCGTCTTGGAACACTTTGTGCAGGTGGTTGTTAAGTCAAGTTGATTCAGATTTCAAGTGATGGTTACGAGTTATATTAAATAAAGCAAACTTGTACAGAATCATTTCGTTTCAAATTTCTTTAGCCTTCAAACTGGATCGTTTTTTATGGTATTTTCGCCACCATGACTATGAATTATACTCCCTCCGTCCCAGTCAATTGTTGTCCTTTGTTTTGCCACAAAGACCAAGGAAATAGTAGATGACCAATAACTAAATGACAAGTGGACAAATTGAATGAGAATGATCAAATTACTCATCAAGTTCATTCTTAAAATAGAAAGGACAACAAATGACCGAGACACCCAAAAATGAAAAAGGACAACAAATGACCGGGACAGAGGGAGTAATGAAACTTCATGTTTCAATTTATTGAATATTATTTGGTACTTCATTTACAAAAGTTAAGTTACAATTGTTATATTGGGTTTTTCTATTGATGAGGGTAGAGGTCGTCGTACCCAACCAAACAAAATCTCAACTACTCAACTAGTTAAGGGTTAATCGAGTTCAAACCCCAAGGAGCTAGATTACATACTGAATCTGTTTTTAAGGTATTTTCGCCACCATGAGTCCATGACTATGAATTATAAAGAAATTTTCATGTTTTAAATTATTCAATATTGCTTGGTACTTCATTTACAAAACTTACAACAGCTTGTAACTATCCGTCTTCAGTTTTTAACTATTCGTCTTCAGCTTGTGACGGATAGTGACCATCTTCAATGAGAATTTGTAAACTTACAAATGTTATTCATATTGATTTTTACTATCCTATGTCCAATGTCCGCATGATAATGTGGATAATTACTCGGTATTTGGCGACCAATCCTGAGATGAGTTGTACCCCTACATAGTGAAAGAATTTTATGAGTAACGACCGCATACGGGTAAATATTTTTTTAATTTTTTTTTCTAACGAAGCGAACTTAGTCATATTACAATAGAAAGGACGGAGGATTCAAACTTGAGAGCGATCCACAATTTCTCTGTCTTAACCATTAGACTAAAACCTCTTTAATAATTGTTGCATAATTTATAACCGTCTTAATTTATACTCGCTCCATTCAACTCCACATGGCCCTTTTCTATTTTACGCACTATTCACAAGTGAGCGTTCACTATCAATTTTCTCTCAATACGTAAGTGAAAATATATTCGTGTAAGATCTTGTTTGATTCATCTTTACGAGTACATTAAAAATATCTAACTTTTATAATTTTTGCAAATACGTAGCTAACGATATTTACCGCGTAAAACACGCGTTGTCAAACGTGATAAAAGAAAAGAGCCTTGTGGAGTTGAATGGAGGGAGTACATCTTTTATTTTTAAATTATCTTTTCATTTATTTTTTGATTAATTGATAGGAATACTCTGAACTATGAGTGTGTTGCTCAAAATACTCTAAACTATGTTTTAACTACCAATAAAACCAACAATTATACTCATTCGCTTTGAATAAAATTGACGTCTCTCGAACCTGTTGTAGCAGGTTATTTTAGTTTGGGACCACTCTTATCCCTAACATACTTCATCTTCTTCCAACAAACCTAGAATACACACATGGAGGATATCCAAAGGAAGAATCAAGTCATCTGAATTGAAAACGAAGACCAAAATTAGGAATGCCAATGATCATCTACACTCCTAGCCAGTCAATTTACAGAATTTTGTTGCATACATCACTTTTGCCAAGATTTCACAGTACCAGAGCCTATAATCTACCATAATCTACAAACTACCAGAACCCATATCTGAACCCATATCTTAATAAATTTCATTCATGTGAAAACCATATTAACCCAGAAAATTTGCGCTAAATTCAGACCTACATGTTATCAAATGTGAATTCAATTGAAATTTGATTAAAAATTGAGCAAACTAACCACTGAAATTTGATTAAAAATTGAGCAAATTTACCCAATTAACAATGGCTAGAACGAAGAACGCACTGAAATTTGATTAAAAATTGAGCAAACAGCTAACCACTGATTTTTCTAAGATGTATAACGCACAAACTTGTAATTTTTCCTACCCGTTTAATCATATCTTACTTGGATCAAAGATGGTGATGAACCTTCCATTCAAGCAAAAACAATAAAAGCCCCAATTTTTTATCAGGAAAAAAAAAAGAAACAAGAGAACCAATCAATTAATTAGACATACTAAAAGAATAGAAGATGAATTTAGGAAGTGAGCAATGAGATGTACCAAAAAAAAAAAGAAGTGAAAAATGAGGAATAATGGTAAGATCTATCAATGGCGTCTTGGAGTGGTTGATGTGGAGATTAGGGGAGAAAGGTAATTTACAGGAGAAAAAAAGAAGAGAACAGGTTAAAGGAGGTTTAAAAGGGAAGGTGACCTGCTTGTTAGGTCACCAGTCAGCTTGTTATAATATAAACGAATAGGTATACTTGTTTGGTTTATTGGTAGTTAAAACATAGGTCAGAGTATTCTGAGCGGTACAACGATATTTTAGAGTATTCCTATCAATTAATCCTTTATTTTTTGAATGTCAAAGTTTTCGAGCTTTGACCGTAAATATGTTGAATAATAAAAAAAACTTAACTTTATAAAAATAATTTTTTTACGCTTATTATCAAAGTATCTTTTGCAAAATATTTAGGCAACTTAGAGGCGGTGTTACTACCGTCCTAATACGAACCCAGGGGCCAGGAGGGAAGTATTAGGCAACTTAGAGGCGTTTCCTCCTAACAAACTTACCCCTTGACAACTAGTTGACCGAATTAAAATGATAACTACAAATGCTAGTGGTTGAGTTGTGCTCTAGGCTTCTAACGTATTGAGTAAAACCGTAGTAATCTATCTAGCTTGTTATTGTTTTTTAGCATTTGCATTAATTAATTCTATTTACTTGTCAACTAGTCTAGTTTAATTAGATAATCAACCATCCAATTATCATCGACTTAGCTAAACAATTGGAACTAAAAGGATTGGTAGTCAACTTATTCCTTGCGGGTCAACCCTCATCTAGTGCAACCAAACTTATTCACTTCCAAGGAAATTAAAACCCTATCAATGTATTAGTAAAAGAAAAACTTTGACATGATGTTTATTTTGTAAGTACGGTGATGAAATTTAATCATTAATCGTTCAGCTAGTGGTTTGAAGCAATGGTTTTTTAAATTGGAAAATTTAATAGGAATAATCCATCCCATAACTGATATTCTTACATTAATTCATACTTTAAAAAAATCCACAATAAACCCAACTTTAACCCCCTCATATATACCTGACTAAACTAGCCTCATTTTCTACCTATTGTTCCCGGTCAAACGTGATTTGGGGGCTATTGGTTCTTATATATGTGGGAAATAATCTGTATACTTCCCTTATTATTAAGGATTATAACGAATTTATTGTGATGATAACTAGTCATAAAATTAATTACATAAACAAAAAGAGAGAATATGAAATCAACCTTCGGTCCTAGCAAAATCGGCCTAAGAACAATATCGCAATGATATTCACCTATCAGTTGCACCCAAGATGATATATGAGATATGCCCTTTGCTTCTTTCTAGAATCGATCCCTAATTAACTGATTAATTTTAGGGTTTTTTTTGTGTTTTTCTTTGATGAGAGGAGGCTAGGTCAAAAGAGAATTAGGTAAAAGAATGAATAAGAGAGAAAAATAAAACCCCCTTATTCTCCTCTTGTAACCGTGTAAAGGAGTAATTAGGGGAAGATTTTTTCTTCCTCTTTTTACTCTTTTCGGTTTACCCACCTACCCAAAATAAGGAGATTAAATCTTCTTATTTTGGTAGTATACAATATGTATATAAAGTGTATAATTATATTGTCATTTATTTATTCCGTATTAATCAGTCCACACACAACAGCTTGCAGTCAACTTATTAATGTCGGTCCGTAATAGTTTATTATGACAATATCGTATAATATATACTTTAATTATAAATATCGCATATTTATAATTAGCTAATTAAATATAACCGATTACATTTAATTACGAATTGACAGTTAATTCGTCTCAGCTAATATTATTTAATCGGCATTAAATAATCGTTTCATCAACACATTGACTAACTGTTTAGTCATATAAAGCATCAATGTGATTACATTTCCATAACCACATCTCTCAAACACATCCTTTAGGTGTGACTTTTAGGGACCAGTTGATCACCGCCATCTGTATGATAATAACGTCAAACTTTCTAGCAGGCCAACCGTTATTAGGTAATCGTTAATCAACTGATAAAATACGAAGTATACCCTTGTGAACCTATAAGAGATTTATAAATGTTATCACACTAATTTGTGGAGGACACAAGCTCCAACAAACTCACACTTGTCCTCACAAGTGTATGTGCGATAACCGATTCTCATATCCTAAAATTTCTCCCACTCAATGTAAAACAATTTGCAAAATCCGTATTCACAAAGGTCGTATTTTACAAGTGATCAATATCAAGAGTGGTTTCCCCGACTAGAGAGTAACTTAACAGATAAACGAATCATCATTCGAGCATGGCCAAGCAATTCAGTTACAACTCCTCGAGTAGCCTTGAGAAATAACTATACCTGATAAAGGTTGGATATTTTCCTCAACTCGAATCCTGCAGATGTAAGCACAGTATGAAATTACCCAGAAAAAATCTACATAGCCTCCAGTTACGGCAGACCGTGAGAAAGAAACCAAAGTCACCCAAAAACCGCCTTAATCTCAAGAGACAGTCGATAGTCAAAAGAATCGACTCTAGGAACACAATGGATGTCCTATCCACGACCTGGCACCGAATGTTTTAAACATTTAGGACTCCATTATGTTGTCACAAAAAATTTGTCCTACGAGGTATCGTTATAAGCTCGCATCTGTGATCGATCAGTCAACCGTTTGACTTATGGCTCATTGAACCCACCATCAATCGACTGCACAATATAATAGCCAGAGTTATCAGCTCATATGGGCGATTACGGACCAAAACAAACTATAATGTAATTCAGTTCACTTTGTGGCGTTCAATGTTGTCAGTACAATCCACATGAAAAATAAAATATTGTATTAAAACGATGAAGTTATAAATAGTATATGAAAAAGATAATGTATCAAATCCATAATCAACTACTACAACTCAGTAACACGTTTAATTCCCATGGAAATAACATGCCCTTTATGCTTATCATAATTCAACGGTTTAGTGAGAGGGTCCGCGATGTTATCATCCGAAGCTATCTTGTCAATCACTATCTCTTCTTGCTCCACGCAATCACGGATCAGGTGAGCTTTCCGATGTACATGTCTAGATTTGTTGCTAGACTTAGGCTCCTTAGCCTGGAAGATGGCACCTCTATTGTCACAATAGATGGTGATCGGGTCATTCGAACTAGGAACTATTGTAAGTCCTTGTAAGAATTGACGCATCCATATAGCTTCCTTAGCTGCTTCCGAAGAGGCATAGTACTCGGATTCAGTGGTATAATATGCTACAACACTCTGTTTGGAACTCTTCCAGCTGACCGCAGCACCATTAAGAGTGAAGACGAACCCGGACTGAGATTTTGAATCATCTCGATCCGTTTGGAAGCTAGCATCTGCGTAACCGATTGCTCATAGCTTAGTATCGCCTCCATAAGTCAATACCCTATCCTTAGTTCTCCGTAGGTACTTGAGGATGATTTTAACAGCTATCCAGTGTGTTTCACCTGGATTCTTTTGGTACCGACTCGTCATACTCAATGCATATGCCACGTCTGGACGTGTGCATATCATGGAATACATGATTGATCCTATTGCAGATGCATAAGGAACACGACTCATGCGCTCAATCCCTTCAGGCGTCGTGGGTGACCGAGACTTGCTCAACTGCATCCCAGACGTCATTGGAAGGTTTCCCTTCTTGGAGTTGGTCATGCTGAACCTTTCAAGAATCTTATCCAAATAAGACTCCTGACTAAGTGATAACATCCGTCGTGATCTATCTCGGTAGATACGGATTCCCAATATGCGTTGTGCCTCACCCAGATCTTTCATCTGGAAATGGTTCTTCAACCATTCTTTAACATAAGATAGGAGAGGAATGTCATTCCCAATCAAGAGTATGTCATCGACATACAATATCAAGAATACAATCTTTCTCCCACTCGACTTGATATATAAGCATGGTTCCTCGACCGATCGAGTGAAACCATACTTTTTTATCACCTGGTCGAAACGATGATTCCAACTCCGAGAAGCTTGCTTAAGTCCATAAATAGAACGCTTAAGCTTGCATACTTTCTTATGATGTTCAGGATCTATGAAACCTTCGAGTTGCACCATGTACAACTCTTCCTCCAAATAACCGTTTAAGGAGGCGGTTTTCACATCCATTTGCCAAATTTCATAGTCATGAAATGCGGTAATCGCTAAGATTATCCGAATGGAACGTAGCATGACTACAGGTGCAAAAATTTCATCATAATGCAATCCGTGCACTTGAGTGAAACCTTTTGCCACTAGTCGTGCCTTATAGGTATCTGGTTGCGCGTCTACATAACGCTTTATTTTGTAAAGCCATTTACACTGTAGAGGTTTTACCTTATTAGGTAAATCAACAGGATCCCATACGTCATTCTCATACATGGAGTCCATCTCGGATTGCATGGCTTCGAGCCATAGCTTTGAGTCGGAACAAGCCATAACACCTTTATAAGTAGCGAGTTCATTACTCTCTAGGAGTAAAACGTCATTTTCCTCGACCATACCAATGTATCTGTCCGGAGGATTAGATACTCTACCCGACCTCCTAGGTTCCTCAGGAATATTAACCGTATCATCAGTTGGAGGAACAACTTCCTCCATCTGTTCCTCGGTTGTTGGTTCTGGAATCTCCGACAGCTCGAAGGTTCTATTACTTGTCTTGTCTCGATGTTCGGTAGGCGAATAGAAGTAATGACCAAACGTTCCTTTTGGATAACCAATAAAGTATGTCTTGACCGATCGTGGGCCGAGCTTATCCTCGTGTCTCCACTTGACATAAGCCTCGCAGCCCCAAACCCGAATAAAGGACAAGTTAGGGACCGTTCCCTTCCACATTTCATATGGAGTCTTGTCGACAGCTTTAGTCGGACTTTGGTTAAGTATAAGAGCAGCTGACAAAAGAGCAAAGGCCCATAATGAATCAGGCACTATCGTGTGACTCATCATGGATCGAACCATATCAAGTAAGGTTCGATTTCTCCGTTCGGACACACCATTTAATTGAGGTGTTCCAGGTGGAGTTAATCGCAAAACGATTCCCACATCTTTAAGGTGTTGATCAAACTCATTTGAAAGATATTCGCCACCCCGATCTGAACGGAGTGCTTTAACCTTTCTACCCAGTTGGTTCTCAACCCTGTTCTGTTATTCCTTGAATTTCTCAAAGGACTCACTTTTATGCTTCATTAAGTAGACATATCCGTATCTACTCAAATCGTCCGTGAAAGTGATAAAATATTGTGGACAACGCCCGCGGGAACTGCGTCCGCGGGATCCACACTAGGCATTATCGACTCGAGGTTCCTTCGAATCGAATTAAGACAAATTAGAGTCGCCACCAAGTTTTTTGGGAACTTGGAACCGTTCAAGTCAACTTTACACCTTTCGTCGAAAAGCATAAAGCCAATCGACTACGAGTGATTAAAGATAAAGACTTGTACCCTATATCACTCGATTTGAATGACTCTCGTAATCCAATGGTATTTAGACGGATCCACAAACCATAGATCTTGAGTAAGGGGTGAGGGTACGTGTTAGGAAGCCTATAAGGACACCTAACCCCGCCCGTCGATAACGGCCTCTACTAAGTCAAGTATCGGATTTCAAACAAGGTCGTAGCTACTGCGATATATGATATGCAAGCATCGTTTTAAAACCCTAGCATGTGAGGTTTCTGTGTCGATTTAGATGCAACTAAACTAACTTTGTCAAAGTTGTAATTTAGCATGTGGGTTGATTGATCTAACAACATACAAAACAAGACAAACAAGGCTTAAGAGGAATGGGGGAGCCGTTGGGATCTATCCTATTACAACCCAGGCATTTCATGCCGACACAACGAGAAATAAATTACAACTCGATCTAATTACAACAACTATCGAAATTATTTTGACTCAATTAAAATAAAACCTATATACATGATACAAAATTACAATACAAACTAACAAAAAACAACTTAAACTATTATGACTTAACAAATAAAATAAATGTAAACAAAAAGGCTAAAACTAAGTTAGATTGATTAATGATGTTAGCCGATTTATTAATTAGTAAACAAATTAGACTAGAATTAAACTAATTAAATTAAATTAAACAAATACAAAGGTTTGAAATAAATTAGGTACAACTTATTGATTAAATTGAACCCAACTCATTAAAATTATTCACCAATCCATATTTATTAAAATAGGATTAGTAAACAATTAAAGAAACAAAAGAAGAAAAGAAATCAAAACTAGCAGACCCGTGCAGTGCACGGATCAGAAGTCAGAACAGACCCGTGCAGTCCACGGATCAGAAGTCAGAACAGACCCGTGCAGTGCACGGTTTTTGTAGAAAACAAAGTTAATAGCGTATCAATTTCGAAATCAGCAAAACAAATTACGGAAAAATTCACTAAATTAAATTTACATATTTTGAACCCTAAAAAATAATAAAAACAAAATTTACAATATTAGAAACAAGTAAAACAAATTAAAGGTTAATTAATTATAAATTAAATTAAATAATTACAGGTTAAAAACAATTCTAATTTGTCAACGAGTGCAAATGGAAAGGTGTTAAGCACGCACTTCCATGCTAGCGAGAAAATTAGTGAATGGGAAGATGAATTCAATTAAAAATTAGAAGATTGCAAATTTCATTTACAATAATGTTATTTTACTCCTAAGATGCCTAATGAATTAACGAACTAAATTGAGGCGTTAAATTAGTTGAAAGAATTGTGTAAAGGTGGCCTACTATTACGATGAATGAAAAGATCAAAGTTAAAACAAAGGTACAAATAACATACTACGTCAATTAGATTGATTTAATTCTGTCCGATTCCAAATACGAGGATATGTAAATGAGAAGGGGATACGACCGACCAATCTGGCGGATTTCTTTCCCAACTCAAGTCAACGCTGGTATTCGGAATGGCACTTTAACTCATACTCATACTATACTAATGTTTCATAGTTAACGATGTTAGACGATGTATAATATATAAAATAAGCGATAGAAAAACAAATAAAAATAACGAAATAAAAAGGGAAAGAAGGAGGATTTGATGCACCCTCAACCTACATGTATCGTTGACACCGTCTTGGGTCGTAATCGATCGTAGATTTTATCTCGAGGGGCCGTCGTCGACGAAGACAATTGAAATTGAATTTTGAAATCACGAAACAAACACGTTCAAAAGCCAGACTTGAGCAGCGATTTTCAATCACTCACCACGACTTCGTTTCTCAACGATTTTTCAATCTGAAAGATGTTTTGGAAACTAGAAAGACTGAATTTTGAGAATATGGAAATAAACCAGAAGTTTTAATAGGATTTGTGCACGAGAATCAAGGCCAAAGACCACGACAGAAACTCAAAAACAAGATTTGTGTCCCTGTTTTCAAGCGGCTGTCACGGCTTTAGTTTAGGGTTTTTTGGATGATTGATGGTTGTTATTTGCAGTATGATGTGGGGAGAACTTAGAGGATTGAATGTATGGCAGAGGGGAGGTATTTATAGGGAGTTAAAGTAGGGTTTCGAAGGGTGAACAACAGCTTGTGGCTGTTTCGCATAGCTGCTGTCCAGCAGCTATTTTGAGGGTTTAGGGTGTGTTTTCTTGGTGGGCAAGGCATGGTAATATGGTTAGAATATTTAGGTGTGGATGGGTGGTCATGGGCACGGGTTTGGTAGCCGTTTGGAGTGGGTTTGGAAGTGTTTGATTGGGCTCGGGTTTGGAGAACGAAAACAGGGGGGCTGCTTGTTGTGTGAGGTTTGTGAAGGAGTTTGGATGTGGGTTGCATGGGAAATGGCTTGGAATTATAGCTTGATATGTGGGCTAGGTGTGAGGTGAGATATGGGTCGCATTGGAGTCGAATACGGGGCAGTTTTAGTGTCGGGTTTGGGGCTGCAAAACAGAGCAGCGAAGGTGGTGTTGGGCTGTTTGGGACGTGATTTGTGAGGGCTAAGCCAGGGTTTTATGGTGGGTTTTGGCTGGGATTTGAATACGGGTTGGAGGAGAGGGGATTGGGCCGAAAGTGCGTCGAAAATCAAGCCCAAATCAAGTAGAAAACGAGCTCAAAAATCGCGTATAAAACCATCGTAAAAATCGAGTTCTTCAAATACGGTTTATAAACGATATAAATTGATTTTTCAAATCAAATAACTAAAGAATAATTTTTCAAATCAAAAATATATTTTATTTTCAATAAAATAAATTTAAGAAAATAAATTCAAATTAAAACAATAAAATGAATTCACTTTAAAAAAACATTTAATTTAAATATCATTTAAATTAATAAAATACTTCGTCGACAACGCTCATTCTACATCGTAAAACGAGCCCAAATAATGACAATGACAACTAAAGAATACATGTGTCCTATCATCATCGGGTGTTTGTCGGGTTCTCTATAAATTCCAATATCAACGGATACGGGTATCTACAAATATCTATAGCCATCTCTAGCGGTAATTGACATAGGTCCACAAACATCAGTATGTATGAGTCCTAATAGGTCACTAGCGCGCATTCCAACATATTTGAATGAAATTCGATTCATTTTGCCAATGAGACATGATTCACACGTGCCATATGTAGAAAAATCGAATGCGGGAATGGTCCCATTATCGACGAGTTTCTTTACATGTTTCTCATTTATGTGTCCCATTCGGCAATGCCATAGATAGGTTTGATCTTTGTCACCAACCTTTAATTTCTTATTATTCACGTGTAATATTTCCGTGGTTTGATCTAAGATGTAAATTCCATTCATGGAAACTGCTTTGCCATAAATCATTTCATTGAAAGAGAAAATACAGCTATTATCCTTTATTAAAAATGAAAACCGTCCTTATCAAGTGAAATGAAATAATGTTCTTAGACAAACTGGGTACATAGTAACAATTATTTAAAAATAACTCAAAACCACTAGGGAGTTGGATTACATATGTTCCCTTCGAGACAGCATCAACTCTAGCTCCATTCCCGACTCGCAGGTCCACATCACCCTTTCCGAGAGGTGTGATGTTTCTTAGGCCCTGCAAATGATTACACAGATGAGAACCACAACCAGTATCAAGTACCCAAGTTCCGAAACTTGCATGGTTAATCTCAATCATATCAATATAAGATGACATACCAACAGGAACGACGCGGCCTGCTTTTATGTCCTCACGGTACACGGGACAGTTCCTCCTCCAATGTCCAGTCTTGTGACAATGGTGGCACTCAATGTCACCGCCCTTGCTCTTTGCCTTGCCCTGTGAGCCACTAGTCTCACCAGGCCCACTCTTACCGTTTCCTGGCTTTTTAAACTTTGGCTTACCTACAGTTAGGTCGCCTGGAGCTTTGCCCTTACCTTTATTCTTGTTGGAAATCGTGAGACCATCATGCTTCATGCTCCCACTCAATTTCATATCCTTCTCGGTCTGTACGAGAAGTGAGTGTACCTCATGAGGACTTTTCTTTAAGTCATTCATGTAGTAGTTCGCCCTGAAAAGGGCAAAACCATCATGAAGAGAATGAAGCATTCGGTCAATGACAATGCTCTCACTGATTTTGCAATCAAGTGTCTCCAATTTCTCGACATTCTCAATCATGTTAAGAATGTGTGGGCTAACCGGTTGACCCTTTTGGAGTTTCGCATCAAAGAAGCGACAGGTATGCTCATAAGTAACGATTCTCGGTGCTTTTGAGAACTCGTTAGTGAGCGTGGTGAAAATCTTGTTTGCACCTTGGGCAATGAAGCGTCTCTGCAAATTGGTTTTCATTGCAAAGATGAGTACGTTCTTTATCGCACCCGCTTCCATGACGAAATCACTATAAGCAAGTGACTCGTTAACTCCCGCATTGGGGCCTGGGTTTACCGGTATTGGCTCAGTTAAGTACTTGAGCTTACCGTCGAATGGCAAAGATTCCGTAGTGTCGCCTCCCAGCCCGCAAAGTTGGACCCATCATTCTTCAGTCGTGTGAACTGATTCATGTTGTCCATAAAAACATTAAGCCAGAACTCGCGTCCAAGTGTGGCACTCGGCATTGGGATTTCGTTATTTCCAGCCATTTGTTGTAACAGTATTATCAATATAAATGAATTCTACACTGCGAAAAGAAGAATAAAAATAATAAGCATATGCATCGTTATGATTTTAAGTCTTAATGCAAAACTGTTATAAGCGAAGACTCATGCATTTATACAATTGACCTCCCTCAAGAATTATATAAATGATCCCAAGACTCAATTATCTGCAATATGATAAGCCAACCTTTTGGCTAATTCTACTGTTAGAATTCTTGGTCGATAAATTTCTGTAAATTCTATCTTTAGTCCATCATAATCACGAGTAACTCTTCGGACTATAATGTTGAGATAAACTAAGTCAACACAAACTACTTACCCAACGTAGAAGAGGTCATATTATGCCTACTGACGAAGAAGGGATTCATAGTTGTTTGCCCTTATAAAGACTAGTCTCAATTTCCGTTTTAGAGGAAGATCCCATCAACTTTATTTTAATTCATTTTAAGTGAACTAATATCTAGCACGCGTGAATGAATAAACTAAGGTGATGGCTTAGACTGAGTGACATCTGTATATCTATGAAAACTAACATATAATCTATATGAGTCAATTTTCATGCATTTTAGTAGGTGGTTTGGTTTTAGGCGGAAAAATGATGCACTAACTAGCATGTGAATGAAAAGCAATAAGAACGGTAAAACGTAAAACAAAATAAAGTCCTAGTGTGGCCTATCCTATCAAAATGAACATAAATACAACTTTGGAATCCATCCTTGGACCCGAGAAGCTTGTCTTGATGTTCCATCTGTTGGAATATGTGTCCTCTGACAATAATGCGATCACAACTGTCGATCATGATGATTACATGTTTAAGTCTCATTTTAAGAATACAATTTGGAAGTAATATTTTACTGTCAACTGGTCCACACATATCGGTAATGATTGGCTGACTAGAGTTTGACATTATCGTCGTGCGGCAGGTGGTGATCAGTTGATCCCCTTAGGTCATACCTAAAGGGTAACACTCTTAATTGATTATTTAATTGATCGTATGACGATACGGGTTAATTAAATTACTTGAAATTGATGGACGATTTTGGAAGTAATATTTACGCGTCTCATTGTAATTTGATTAAATGAGATGCGGTCTAAGTAATCGAATTGTTTTATTGCTTAGATGAAATTATTGTTTACGGAAGCAATTGAACTGAATGAATAATTTATTATAAATACAAGATGTTGTGATTTATAATTGGTAAATTATTTTGGTACAAGTAATTATGAATTACTAAGTCGATTTTGTATATGACGTATTTTTATTAATGCGTTGATTTTTAATATGTTAAAAATGCATAACAATTTTACATGACTTGTGACATGTGACAAATTGACAAAGATAAAATGGAATCCATTTTATCTTAAATGGACCGAATTAGTGGGAGTATTAGGAAAAATATTATGTTGATTAATTAAGTGGAAAACATAATCATTTTTCCTAAACCTAGCCATGCAAACCTAGTGCCTCTTGTGAAGAACACCTTGCCCATGCATTGGCCATCACCATCCCTCCCCCTACCCGGTTTTGTCATAGAGAAAACCATGGGTTTTTCTCTATAATGTACCTAATACACTACTTCAATAGTTAGTGTAATATTCATTCATTCTACCATCTAAAAATAGAGTTTTAGAGAGATAAAAATTCTTCCTCCTTATTCCTTGCTCTTAACCGAAAATTAAGAGACCAAAACAATATTTTGGGTCAAATTTATTCAAATTAATATTGTTATAGTATCAATAATATTAATTTTATTAAGAGGTTACCATGGGTATTATTCCTTGGGAGGGATTCTATACTTGAATCCTTTGTTCTTCCATTTTAGGAGTGCTCAAGAACAAGTAAGAAGGAGATCTTACTTGTGCCCTTTGATCCGAAATATCAATGTAAGAATGATGATTTTTCCTTAATATTTACTTATGTTTGCATGCATAAGATCTAATTAATTTTATGACTAAATTAAATGGAACATATAAGAATATGTTGAGTATAATGAGATATATATTTCCAACAAGTGGTATCAGAGCCAAAGGTTGTTTGCATGCAAATCGGTTATAGTTTTTCCGAGTTATACGATTAACATATAAAACTTATAAATTTGTGCTTATTATGATATATCACGAAATCCATTATGCATGTTAAAGTTTTTGATCCTAAAATGTATTTAGGATATTTTGGTTAATTTATGGATTTTTATTGTTCATTTTATATAATAATGGCATTAAAAATGTGATTTTAATGATAAAATGTCATTTTCGAACTAAAATTAGCTAAACTTCGATTTTTCCAGTGGTTTTTGGATATGTTTTCACATATATTATTTTTAGATGACCTGTAAATTTTCATAATTTTATGAGTTCTTATGCTCGAAATATGGATTTTTCATGATAAAAATCGAATTTAAATGAAAAATAGGTTAATATGAGATAAATTTTGAATCTGGTCATATAAATTTAGTATGTTGTCACATGAAATTTTACAAGATGTGTGTAAAATAATAGGCTATAATGAAGTCTTTATGCATGATTTATGAATTTTTGATGAAAAATAGCATAAATAGTGACTTTAATTAGTGAATAATTGCTAAAACATACTTCATGACTAAGGAAAAAAGTCACATGTTGCATTTTATTACCTATTTCAGATCTAAAATTGAAAAGTTGATAAATATAATTTTTCTCATATTTTTATGATAATATTTGATAAATCCGGTAAATCGCAACATAGTTTTTCCTTGATAATTTTCGAAATTTTTAACCTAAGTTTTTGAACATTATGAGTGTCATGGTATTTTTCCAGAATGTTCATGAGTTTAAAATTTCAAATTTCAAATTTATTTGAAATTTTTGTGATTTATTTGGAGTTTATGGCATTTTATTGTAATTTTGAGTCCATTAATGAACAATTTTAAGAAATATAAGTTAATTATAGTAAATATGTTAGTGGAGACTAATTTTGAGTCCTAAGATGGTTAGGGTAATTAACTTGTGCATAAATATGATTTTATGTAATTTATTGTGATTTTAAAAGGTTGAATCACGCAAATCCGTAAAAACCGTTTAATATACGATATTGGCTCCTTAAAGGCGATTTAGCATAAAATTGGGCATTTTAATACATATTATAATGCTGAATTTTATTTATGATTGTCATAATTTTATTTTATGTAATTTTTGAATTATGTAATTTTACTTAGTATGGCCTTAGTTTTTAATTGGTATTACCCGAAATGTATGGGAATATCGATTCGGTTGTAATTTATTGTGATCTCGTATCACCGTTTTGTAATTTAATAGATTTATTTTTATTTTAATTACAAATGTATAATAGGAAATTATGTAATTTGTTATGTAATTTATTTATTCCGGAGATCCTTGGAGACGATGTCACTCGAGAAGGCGATCAATTAAAGACGGTGTTGCCTCGAAATGCGTGCCAAAAACCGAAGTTCAAGGGACCAATGGAGTTGGTTTCCGAATATGTAATAGTTAATTAGATTTTCTTTTTTAGGAAGGTCATACTAGGATTTTATTTATGTTTTGCATTTTATTTATATGTTGCATGCATCGCTAAATCGCCATAACTAAAACATGCATTGTCATTTTAATCGAGTTTATCGACCGTGTCAATTATAATTATCGTAGTTCACCGCTTTAGTTCACTTAAAACGTGATAGATAATAAATTGACATGACCTCTTGCTAAAAATAAACAATTGAGACTTAGCCTTACCAAAAAGTAGAAACCATGAAAACCTATTTCGCGAGGGAGTGCACTCGGCCCTACCGGGGTACAAATCTTGTTACGTAGGGGAAGTGGGTGATAAATGTCTATCTACTGAATTCAAGTTGATAAGGGATGAATCGGCCCTACCGTGCCCAAGTTGATGTGGATTTGGATCATGGACACATTTATTCAAAATTTGGATTGAGCTCAACGGAAGTATTCGTGACCATAGTCGCATGTGTTCCGGGCTAAAGATAAATGTTAATGTAATTTTATCGACCAAGAGTTCTAAAAGTAGAATCGATTAAAGCGTTAATCCACCGAGTTATATTGATAAGGGATGAATCGGCCTTACCGTGCCCAAGTTAATATGAATTTGGGTCTTGGAATCATTTATCAAGTTGGGTAGAGGTCACTAGATAAATGCAATAAAACTTGTTTAAATTAAATTTTTACGAGTATTATTATTTTGAAAACGACATATGTTTTATTCCTTCTATTTTGTTTTGTAGACCGCTTTTATTTCTCATAACAAATGGCCACTCCCAACACCAACGCCACACCTCTCACTAATGCTTCATGGCTCCGATCCTTCATGGATCGTTGTAAACTTGAAAAGAATTGGTCAAATTTCTCCGATTGGGATGCCCAACTCAAATTAGCCGCCCAAGGTGACGACAAGCTTCGTTACCTCACCGAGGCCTCTCCACCCGAACCTAATGCTAGGTCGAGTGCCGCTATGAGGGAAGCATATGAGGCTTACCACAAGGAGTCCGCCGCAATGAAAAATGTGTTAATCTTTGCGATGAAGACGGATCTCCAAAGGAGAGCCTTTAAAATGGGCACCGCTAATGAAATATATTCCAAGCTTGTGACAATGTTTTCACAAACTCCGAGGATCGTCCAATATGAGGCGGCCACGGCATTCTTTGATCTCGACTTCAAGGAGGGCCAAAAGGTTAGCCCTCACATTCTCAAATTGATGGAGCTAGTCGAGACCTTGAAGATTCAAAAGGTTGAAATCCCTAAAGAACTCATTGTAGATAGGATTCTACACTCCTTATCCAAAGTCAAAGCGTATGTTCAATTCCGGGTGAATTTTAACATGCAAGACAAGGACGTGTCTCTTGAAGAGTTGCACAAGTTACTTGTGCAAGCCGAAAGAGACATAGGGTTAAATGTTAACCCACCTAAGGATGTGCTTATCATAAGCACCAAAAGTAAGGGGAAGTTCAAGAAGAATGGGAAGAAGGGTAAGAAGCAAGCTCCCACTTTCACCAAAGCTAAGACTTATGAAGCTAGCACTTCCAAGATCAAGAAGTGTCCTCTTGATAAATGCCATTATTGTAATGGTGTTGGACATTGGAAAAGAAATTGTTCCAAATATCTTGGTGACATTAAAGCTGGAAAGATCACTCCGGTAGGTAAATGACTATCCTTTCTTTTATGTTTCTAATTCAACTATGGTATTGTGATACAAGGTTGTGATAATGTATCCCCTTTTTATTGTAAATAGGGCCTCCACCGAGCAAGGACAAGGGAAAAGAAAAGTAAGCTTGAGAAACCATCAAGAAGCTAGGAGTAGCTTCTATGAAGCTTGGCTTTTTATTGTCTTATTTTAATTTATGTCTCGGATTTTTAGAACCTTTTGATTTCCGTGTTCGACATGGAAATGTTAAATCCTTTTTAAAACAATTGTTGTATTTTGGATTATGGTGGCTTTGTTTGCAACCCAAGTCACCCGTTTTATCGTATTTTATCCTTGTTCTAAAAATTCGTCTTTATATGCTTGCTGTGACACCCTCATTCATTGCGGAAAAGTAAACACGTAATTCTAGAATAAAACTGCATGGATATGTTTGTAATAGGTTCATTTGGGTAAAAACCTGTAATTTTTAAAACCTGAACCTGTTATAAAGATATCCAAATTGAAAGGTGTCAAAACATACAAGGTCTAAATAGAAGTTTCATAACATAACCACCGCTAAAGTCGCGAATAGCAAAGTTATACAACCAAATGTAAAGAGGGAGACATATGTCCCTAAAATGTATGTGACATAAAAACTCGTATAAGAGTCTCTACAAATAAAACCAAATCTAAGTAAGTCCCAAGGTTACTTTGCTCGCTAGCTCGTCCATGAACCCCATATAAGCATTACCATACCTGTCGATCGCATTTTATACAAATACGAAAGCCACAGTCAGTGGGGAGTAACTCCGAGTTCTCCCAGCCACGAAATGTCATAATTAATATAACATGTAAACATAAGAATATGAATATGAAAAACATATAGCCTTAGCATATAGATGCTAGACAATCGTGCTTATCATGTGAACAACAATATAACAACACATAGTCCTAGCATGTGAATACTAGACCGACTCATACTACACTATCTTGTGAATCACATAACATCCAGGAATCCAAACTCTATCAATCATAGTCGGCTTGCATCTCACCTTCTATGATTCATAGAATCATCAAACAAGAAAGGACAATATATCTAGAGACAGGCATAAGTTCCTAGTACAGTCAATAGTCACTCTATAACTCGAGTCTATACCACGAGGTAAGGTAAACACCCTAGTCCTAAACCTGCGCAGACCTAGCAACATGCGGAAAACTACCGTATCCAAGACCCATGATAACAACACATGAGTACCCCTAAGGAGTCCACCAAAGGGTTGGCTAGTACTTAAGCTGACTACATACTTCTAAGAGTACGTCAGGAAGTCATACCCTAACTTGGATATAAACCCACCAAGCTAAGACACAAAGGCTATTAAACGGTGAACATACACTCGTCAAAGACTATAAGGGCCTATCTATGACGATGGTCTAAGATACCAACACCACACAAGACAAGTAGGACACCCACTTAACCATAAGAGGGGCAAAGAGTCCAAACTGGCAACATAAATACTTATACTCAAATCAAGGACTCTAGGATAACATCCTTCCTTGTGAAAGACTACAAAAATGTAAATTCAGCTGACAATCCAACAATATCCACAATCTCATTAGTAATCCAAAACTCAACAACCGTTAATCTCATAATTTATGAAAACAAGCTAAAATGGCAACAAGGCAAGAAGACTCAAGTATAAGGCAACCAATTCATCCAACAACCAACATATGAAAAGACAATCATACTCAAAGACAAATCCTCGACCCTAGTCCCGCGACGGTCATCGGTCAAATCGAGGTCGACCTGGTTTAAACCTAGCTTGACCAAACTCATTTGGTCAAATTGGCCCAGCTCAGAGTCTTGGCCCATTTTGGCCCACATCACGGAATTTACCACAATGTCATACTCTTGCCATTTTTAATTTCTATCATGTGAAAACTATTGACTTAGAGAAAATATGCCAACTTATAAAATAACCAATTCAACGGAAATACTAGCTTAAACAATTTCCTACATGCCAAAATACCAACATACTTCAAAACATGAACCATAGGCCCAAAACATCAAACAATAGACCAAAGACCCGACCCAAAGTGACGGGTCAAAATCCGGGCCGGACCCACCGGGCCTGCCGGTTCTGCCGCGCCCTTTTTATGGGTTGTTTTGGGCGGTTTTTCCGCCCTTTTTTCCCTTTTTCCTACCAAAATCCGTTTCAAGCTCAATTTAATACCGTCTCAAGCAACAATCAACAATACCCATTTCGTTTCAATACTCAAGTATATGAAATAACCACAAATTAGTGAACTTTAACAACACAAGTCATGTGAAAAACGAAACTAACACATTATCAATCACCTAAACACTTAACAAAGAGACAAGTAATAACTTGAGAAAGCTTCTAAAACCCAAAATTACTCTCCATCTTCAACCACATATGAGTCACCTAACTCATCTTAAATTCTTCACCTATAAGAACAACAAAAACACAATTATTAAGCTTAAATTCGAAACCCTAAAAGATGAGCCTTAAAACAAAATTGGGGGAAATGAAAATAAAGCTTACTAGGAGACGAGGAATGAAAAGAGGATTCCAAGCATATAATTTTTATGAAATTTGGTGGAGAAATGGAGGAATTATGAAGGATTTAGGGTTTGAAAGGAGGATTTTTGGTAGGTTTTTGGTGTTTAAGAGACGGAGGAGATAGATTGAGAATGGAGGAAATGAAAATTGAAAGAGGAGACAAAGAGGGGGATGGGCGGTCCAATTGGCATGGGGGGGTTGGTCAATTGTTTACGTTTTGGGTTTGCTTCGACGGTAATTAGAAATATTCGTCAAACGCGATTTCCGAGAATATTAAAGTTCTTAAACACGATTTTACTAAAACATTAAGTACTCATATGCCCAATATCCAAACTCGTTTACCCAACGACCGTAAGAAATGGGAAAATCCCAATATTACGACTTTTATCAGAAATCTATTCTATCAAAGTAAAAGGTTTAAATATAGTTTAAATTACTTTTAAACATTTCTAAACTATCAAAAGTGATTACATTACTTCAAACTAAAATAAAATTATATTTTATCAAATTATTATTATTTCAAATAAATTAATATTAAATTAAAATGGATTAAAATATTACTTTTAAAATATAATAAAGGTCTTCAAATTTACGGGGTGTTACAATCATCCCTCCTTTTAAGAAGTTTCGTCTCCGAAACTTAGAAGAAGGAACATTGTATATATGTAGGTCTTTCTCTTTAAATCAATTAATCAACATCTTCAAAACATGAACTTATGAAAATATACGTGTCCTTTCAATGGAACGGAAATGTCCTCGTCGATCGCCCGACAACACCAACATTCCAAATCAGAACAAAAATACATTTTTACGCCAACAACTGAGAAAACTAATTATCGGACGTCTCCAATAACGAGCCTTAACACTCATTGACGTTAAAACCAGTGGGAAAAACATTAAAACATTTTCAAAAATCTTTAGTTCGAAACTCTTCAATAAGGATAATGACTCCACTAATCATGACTAAACTCTAACTACGGCTCTTATACAACTAAGCAATGACTACTAACGCGGAGAATATTCCAGGGAAGGAGAGGAACACTCGAAAGGATAGCTAAAACTCACAAGGATTAGATAAAGGAACGGAAAGTACCTCACGAGAAGAGTTCGGGATATTTAGCTAACATAGAAGATTCAGGCTCCCAAGTTTCTTCTTCGACATTTCCACAACGCCAAAGGATACGAACTAGGGACACCACTTTGTTTCTAAGTTGCTTGTTTGCCCTTTCGAGGATTCGGATCGGCCTTTCTTCCAAAGCCAAGTTAGGTTCCAAATCTGGGATTTCCTCTTGAATAACATGGCTCGGATCACTAATGTACTTCCTCAACTGAGATACATGGAAGACATTATGAACCTTGCTCAAATTCGGGGGCAACTCTAAACGGTAAGCAACGGGACCAATCTTCTCAAGCACACGGAAAGGTCCAATATATTTGGGACTCAGCTTTCCTTTCACACCAAAACGTTTCACCCCTTTCATAGGTGACCCCTTAAGGAATACTCGATCATCAACCTCAAAGGCAATTGGTCGACGACGGGCATCAAAGATACGATTTACGCTCGGTCTTGAGCGGCTTTCATACGCTCTCGAATGATCTGAACCTGATTGATGGTCTCAGTCACCAAATCGGGTCCCAACACATGAGCATCCTGGACTTGATCCCAACAGACCGGACTACGACACTTCCTACCATACAAAGCTTCATAAGGTGACATCTTGATAGAAGTATGATAGCTATTGTTGTAGGAGAATTCAACAAGAAGTAAGCACTTCTCCCAAGAAGTGTGGAATTCTAAAGCACAAGCACGGAGGAGGTCCTCTAAAGTCTGGATAGTCCTCTCAGTCTGTCCATCTGTAGCGGCATGAAAAATGGTACTCATCAGTAGCTTACTACCCATGACTTCTTGCAAAGCAGTCCAGAAACGGGAACAGAACCTCGGGTCACGATCTGAAACTATATCCTTAGGCACTCCATGGTAGCGTACTATCTCATTCACGTAGGCACCAGCTAGGACATCTAATCTCCATGTCTCCTTGATAGGTATAAACCTAGCACATTTGGTCAATCGATCTACGACCACCCAAACCGCATCCTTTCCGCTAGCAGTCTTAGGTAAAGCCATCACAAAGTCCATGGAGATGGACTCCCATTTCCAAAGGAGAACATCCAAAGGTTGTAGCAAACTCCCGGGTTTTTGATGCTCAATCTTCACTTTCTGACAGGTAAGACACTTGCTAACATACTCTAGGACATCAATCTTCATCCTAGGCCACCAAAACTGTAATCTCAAGTCTCTATACATCTTGTCACCACCAGGATGAATAGAGTAAGGAGAAAGGTGAGCTTCATCAAGGATATTCTTCCTCAACTCGGCTACTCTCGGAACATACATCCTACCTTGGTAACGAAGGTATCCATCACTATCCACCACACAATCCTTAGCTTGCCAAAGTTGGATTTTTGCTTGAATGGACTTGAAGGTAGCATCCTCAGATAGGCACGTACGGATCTCACGGTAAAAGTCGGGTTCTGCACTCAAGGCACCAAGATAGTCAAAGCCCTTCCCAACAAGGCTTATCCCTAACTTTTGAACTTTTGTGGTAAGTTCATCAGGTAACACACGGATAGTGTTCAAAGAGTGACTAGTCTTCCTACTCAAAGCATCGGCCACCACATTTGCTTTCCCTTCATGATAAATCAACTCGGCATCATAATCATTCACCAACTCTAGCCATCTTCTTTGCCTCATATTCAATTCTTTCTGGGTAAAGATACACCTCAAACTCTTATGATCGGTATAAATGCGGCAATGAACTCCAATAAGGTAATGCCTCCATATCTTCAAGGCATGTACCACGGCGGCTAATTCAAGATCATGAGTCGGATAGTTCACCTCGTGAACCCTCAGTTGTCGAGAAGCATAAGCAATAACCCTTCGGTTTTGCATCAAGACACAACCTAGGCCATGCTTTGAAGCATCACAATAAACATCGTAGTCCACACCATCCTCGGGTAAGGTCAACACCGGAGCGGTAGTCAACCTAGTCTTCAACTCTAAGAAGGCATTCTCACACTCATCGGTCCACACATACTTAGACTCCTTCTTCAACAATTGAGTCATCGGTCTAGCTAACTTAGAGAAATCTTTCACGAATCGACGGTAATAACCCGCCAAACCGAGAAAGCTTCGAATCTCAGTCACATTTTTCGGACTTTTCCAATCAACAACGGCCTCAATCTTAGAAGGATCTACCATAACACCATCTTTGGATATGACATGTCCAAGAAAAGTTACTTGATGCAACCAAAATTCACATTTCGAGAACTTAGCATACCACTTTTGACGATGTAGAATGTCTAAGATGATACGGAGGTGTAGGGCATGTTCTTCATCATTCTTTGAGAAAATCAAGATATCATCAATGAACACCACCACACACATATCGAGGTACTCACTAAAGGTACGATTCATTTGATCCATGAAGATATCCGGAGCATTAGTCAATCCGAAAGGCATCACTTTAAATTCGAAATGACCATATCTCGTGCTGAAAGCAACCTTAGGAATATCGGACTCACGTACCGGAATCTGATGATAACCCGATCGGAGGTCAATCTTGGAAAAATTAAAAGCACCACGTAATTGGTCAAAGAGATCATCAATTCGTGGAAGAGGATACTTGTTCTTTGTCACACGATTGAGTTCACGATAATCAATGCAAAGTCGCATAGATCCATCCTTTTTCTTCACAAAGAGGACGGGGGAACCCCAAGGAGAAGCACTAAGCCTAATAAAGCCTTTCTCAATCAAGTCATCAAGTTGAACTCTCAACTCCTTCAATTCGGAAGGTGTCATACGATAAGGAGCTTTAACAACAGGACCGGTTCCGGGAACTAGGTCAATAGAAAATTCAACATCTCTTTCAGGAGGAATCCCGGGTAATTCATCGGGAAATACATCCGGAAATTCACAAACAAAGGGAACATCCTTCAAGGGAGGAAGAGAAGTAGAATTAGAAGTAGTCACTACACATAGGAATGCTTGATGACCCTTCTTCAAAGTATTCACCATCTTCATAGCTGAGATCAACTTCACACCTGTTTGCTTTCTAACCCCTTGATAAGATACGCGAGTACCCAAAGGGCTTTTAAGAACAATCTTTTAATCTCGACATTCAAATCGAGCATGATAAGTAGATAACCAATACATGCGCAAAACAACATCAAACTCCTCAAGTGGAAATCGAAGGAGATTAGCCGGGAAAATAGATTCCGCTATCGATATAGGGACATCCGAATAAAAATAAGAACAAGAGAAGATGTCGCCGGAGGGTAAATATATTGATGTACTATCTCCAAGTGAAGGTTCAAGAGGTAACTTGTCGGAGAATTTCATCGATATAAATGACAAAGAAGCACCGGTATCAAATAAAACCAAACAAGGGACATCAAATATTAAGAACGTATCCGACTATGTCTGGTGTGCCTCGGCCAAAGACGGCTCATCACAAAGATGCGACCTCTCGGCCTCTCAAGAACAGCAGGAGTAGTAGTAGTCTTCCTCTCAGGACACTCATTAGCCTTGTGTCCAGGCTTGTTGCAGGAGAAACACACAAATTTCTTAACAAAGCAACCAATTCCGGGATGCAAAGGCTTCTTACAGTGATAACACATACGACCCTTAGGATTTTTGTCGTTGCTAGGAGATAGAACACGAGCACCTTGATTTGCTTGTCCACTCGGAACAAACCTCTTCTTGTTAGGATAAGAGGGGGAAGAAGTAGGCACAAAGGGTCTAGAAGGAGCAACATAAGGCCTAGAAGTGGAGTAAAGTGGCCTCTTGGCAAGGGAAGTACGAGAAGCACGAGCCTCTTCATCAATAGCCCGAATAGAGCTCTCGGCCCATAATGCATCATCATAGATTGAGACAAAGGAAGTAGAATCCCTAAGGATCAAGCTCTTAAGCTTTGAAGTAAGCTTGTCAAGGTAAAAGAAGGCCTTTTATTCTTCATTTTTGACAAGTCTAGAAGCATAGTGAGCAAGTTCATTGAACTTGTCGGTAAAGGCTTGGACAGAAAGACTTCCTTGCTTCAAATTCATAAACTCTTTAAGCCTTTGTTGTTTCAGCTCTTTTGGATAGAACCTAGTCTCGACTAGATCCTTAAAGCGATCCCAACCAAAACCAGGCTCAAGAGTGGAAGTAGGACTAGTCATGGTCCACCATCTATCAGCTTCTTTCACAAGGAAGTGAGAAGCCAATTTCACCTTGTCCTTTTCACGAACATCATACAAGACAAAGCTCTTCTCCAATTCCCGAAACCATTCGGTGAGTGCCACCGGGTCTACTTCACCACCATAAGTTTGAGTCTTGTTTCGAGTCAATTGACTTGCCACCCAAGTGTAAGAACCGGGTCTATCACCTTCTGGAAACTGAGGAGGGGGAGGAGGAGCTGGTTGGTTTTGCTGATTCTGAAGAATCTGAGTAAGAGCTTGTAAGATTCCATTATCAACGAATCTTGGAGGAGCCATCTTGCAAAAGAGAACATTGGTTAGCACCTAACAAATAGCAATCACAAAGAGACTACAACATAAGGTCCTAAGTCTACCCATCCTACCCATCTCTCAAGTTTATTATTTTAATGTCAAGTTATTTATATTGGGGGTGCACAAACGTGCGTCGGGAGCAAATATGCTCTGATACCAACTGTGACACCCTCATTCATTGCGGAAAAGTAAACACGTAATTCTAGAATAAAACTGCATGGATATGTTTGTAATAGGTTCATTTGGGTAAAAACCTGTAATTTTTAAAACTCCGAACTCGTTATAAAGATATCCAAATTGAAAGGTGTCAAAACATACAAGGTCTAAATAGAAGTTTCATAACATAACCATCGCTAAAGTCGCGAATAGCAAAGTTATACAAACAAATGTAAAGAGGGAGACATATGTCCCTAAAATGTATGTGACATAAAAACTCGTATAAGAGTCTCTACAAATAAAACCAAATCTAAGTAAGTCCCAAGGTTACTTTGCTCACTAGCTCGTCCATGAACCCCATATAAGCATCACCATACTTTTCGATCCTATTTTATACAAATACGAAAGCCACAGTCAGTGGGGAGTAACTCCGAGTTCTCCCAGCCACGAAATGTCATAATTAATATTAACATGTAAACATAAGAATATGAATATGAATATGAATAACATATAGCCTTAGCATATAGATGCTAGACAATCGTGCTTATCATGGGAACAACAATATAACAACACATAGTCCTAGCATGTGAATACTAGACCGACTCATACTACACTATCATGTGAATCACATAACATCCAAGAATCCAAACTCTATCAACCATTGTCGGCTTGCTGTAACACCCCCATACTCTAAATGCCTTACCAGGACCACTCAGGTATAAGGATGCTACCATCTCGGTTACCCGAGGCAATGATAGTCAAATAGACAATAACAAAACAACATTTAAATAGAAATACTTTAGCGAAAGGTTACAATCCAAAACTAAAACCAAAATACGAATACATGTTCTCAAACCCACTGTCTACTGAGCTAACCGAAATGTTTATTAAACTACTAAGCTACAACGGAAGACTTCTATCATCAGACGGTGGCACATCCCAGCTATCCCAGTAACTCGACTCATACCTGCTCAATAACTGCTCACCTTCCCCGAATGGATCACCACAGTTTTTAAAACATCAAACGGGGTCAGTACTAATCACACAATTTATATAAACCAACAATACGGTAAAACAAACAGCTCAATCATCACAGATATTCTCCGCTCCAAACCCAACTCCACAATCCTGACTACACACTAAAGTGTGTAGCCCTGCCAGAGTGCCCATCGCAACATGTCACTTCTCGCCGCCAGTGGGGGACCGCAGCCGTTCCCACCTAAGCCCCGCTCATCTCCATCGTGCGATAAACCCAAATCCATTAATGTGCACATCCCTTCTGTGGCGGGTTCCACAGAAGGCGGATCATGGGCGTGAAGTCACTCCCGCAAGTGATCCACTCAGCCAGGGATGCACCCCGAAGAACACAGACAGATACAATTAATCACAACTACTATCAGCAACCAAATCCAGCAATCGTCACAATACGAGTATGATAATATTCAACAACCACAAACACCACAACACATTATGGGACTAATATTGAGTAGGGAAACCCTACCTGGAAAGCACAACACAATCAGACGATCTCACAGCTGATATCAAAACGCTTCCTCTACGAATCCTCCACCTAACATACAAACATATAATCACTACCAATCATAAAATACAACAAAACCCCCAAATCCCAACACTAGGGTTTAACCAACTTTAATGAAATACTATAAAAACGGTACATAGATCTTACCCTCGACGCAAGGATTACAACGGTATAAAGAAAGGTATAATCCGACCTTCCAAGCTCCGGGATTTGCCAACAATGCGATTGATGCGAATAACGTAGTTTGATTTCTCACTTTTAAAGTAATTAGGTTTTAAAAGTGTTTAAATAAAAGTGACGGAAGTTATTATATACTTAATCGCATTATTAACAAAACCCGACAAATCATCCCCCGTAAACCGGCTACTCGATCGAGTAGCTGAGGTACTCGATCGAGTGCCCCCTTACTCGATCGAGTATCTACGTTACTCGATCGAGTACCCAACAGGTCAGAAACTATTTTAATCTGCAACTCACCCTTACTCGACAGAGTAAGGCCTACTCGATAGAGTACCCAGAGACTCATAAATCCGTAGTATTACAGTCTTCCCTCCTTAAAAAGAACTTCGTCCCCGAAGTTCAAACCACAACAAAACAAAGACTCACACTATAACACTCCCGACTCAACAACCAAAACAAACTCAACAAAAAAAACATGTTACTAACCCAAACTCAACCCGACTCAACGACAACAACCATACCGACACAACATAAAAAGGGTATAAAAACTCTTAAAACTCTTTGCGATCATCTCTTACCCCCCTAAAAAGAAACAAGGTTACGTCCCCGTAACCATACATACCTGATAAAAAAGGAAAGGGTAACGCTCTCTCATGGCCTCCTCTGCCTCCCATGTAGCTTCCTCAGTCTCGTGGTTAGACCAAATGATCTTAAGCAAAACTGTCTCACCACTCCTAGTCTTCCTAACCTTCCGGTCAAGAATCTGCTTAGGTACCTCAAGATATGATAAGGACTCATCTAGCTCTAAGCTCTCTGTCTCTAACACATGTGACGGGTCACTCACATACTTCCGCAGCTGCGATACATGAAACACATTATGTACTCTCTCTAACGCAGATGGTAAAGCCAGACGATATGCAACCTCTCCAACCCTCTCTAAGATCTCATAAGGCCCGATGAGCTTCTGAATTAGCTTGCCCTTCTTCCCAAATCTCATAACCCCACGCATAGGAGACACTTTCAGAAGAACCTTATCCCCAACCTGAAACTCTATATCCCGGCGATGTAGATCTGCATAACTCTTTTGCCTATCCTGAGCTGCTCTCATCCATTCCCTGATCATCTTAATCTGTTAAACCATCTCATGTACCATCTCTGGTCCTAGAACCACTGCCTCAGCACTGTCGTCCCAACAAATCGGACTCCTGCATCTCCTCCCATATAAAGCCTCAAACGGTGCCATGCCAATACTAGTGTGATAGTTGTTGTTGTAAGAAAACTCTATCAAATCCAACCTCTGTTCCCAGCTACCACCAAAGTCCATCACACAAGCTCGTAACATATCCTCAAGAGTTTTGATTGTTCTCTCAGTCTGACCGTCTGTCGCAGGATGAAATGTTGTACTCATCTTCAAAGTTATTCCCAAAGATTCCTGCAACTCTTTCCAAAACCTTGAGATAAATCTCGCATCTCTGTCAGACACTATGTCCTTAGGGACTCCATGTAACTTTAGCACATTCTTTCGATAAGCCATAGCTAATTGTGCTTTAGTCCATGTATCTTTCATTGGCACAAAGTGAGCTGACTTGGTCAGTCAATCCACTATTACCCATATCATGTTGTTACCCTGTTGACTCTTTGGCAAACCCACGATAAAATCCATAGAAATGGATTCCCACTTCCACTCAGGTACCTCTAAAGACTGAATCTTACCTTGTGGTCGTCGCTGTTCCCCTTTAACTCTCTAGCATGTCAAATAACGGGCCACAAACTCAGCTGTTTTTTTCTTCATCCCAGGCCACCAAAACGTGTTCTTCAAGTCCATGTACAGTTTGTCACCACCTGGATGTACTGAATATGGTGTACAATGTGCCTCTGTCATGATAATCTTTTTAAGCTCCTCATCGTTAGGGACACACCACCTACCATTGAACCTCAAACTACCATCTGTATGAATAGAGAATCGAGACACTGTCCCTTTCTTTACTTCAGCTCTCCACTCAACCATCTTAGGATCTAAAGCCTGTTTACCTCGAATATCATCATAAAGATCGGTACGTCTTCACAAATCTCCCACAAAGATCCCCTCTCTGCATCATATGTATCCCAAACTTCCCAACCTCATCTCTCAACCTCATCAAAGATAGAGCTGTACACAGGGAGTGTACACTCTTCCTACTCAAAGCACCTGCAACAACATTGGCTTTCCCTTCATGGTAGATAATATCCATGTCATAATCGCCAATCAGCTCCATCCACCTCCTCTGTCTCATGTTCAACTCCTTTTGAGTGAAGATGTACTTGAGACTCTTGTGATCTGAAAATACCTTAAAGGTCGCCCCATAAAGGTAATGTCTCCAATTCTTGAGAGCAAACACCATTGCACCCAACTCTAGATCATGAGTAGAGTAGTTCTCCTCATACGGTTTCAATTGCCTAGAAGCATAGGCAATCACCTTACCGTTCTGCATCAACACACATCCCAACACATTCTTTGAGGCATCTTTATAAACCTCAAAGTTCTCGATCCCTTCAGGCAATGCTAAGATAGGAGCTGTGGTCAAACGCTCCTTTAATGTTTGGAACGCTTTCTCACAACTCTCATCCCAACGAAACCTGTTCTCTTTCCTCATCAAAGCTGTGATAGGTCTAGCTATCTTGGAGAAATCTTTCACGAACCGTCTGTAGTATCCAGCTAAACCCAAGAAACTCCTGATCTCAGCAACATTCTTTGGTGCTTCCCACTTTGTCACTGCCTCAATCTTTGCCGGATCCACAGCTACTCCCTCCTTAGAGATCACATGCCCCAGAAAAGCAACTTTCTCTAACCAGAACTCACACTTGGACAGCTTAGCATATAACTCATGCTCCCTCAAAGTCTGCAACACAATCCTCAGATGCTCCTCATGCTCCTCCTTAGTCTTAGAGTAGACTAAGATGTCATCGATAAACACCACCACAAACTTGTCCAAAAACTGTCTGAAGATTCTGTTCATCAAATCCTTAAACATAGCCGGTGCATTAGATAACCCATACGGCATCACCACATACTCATAATGGCCATACCTCGACGTGAAAGCTGTCTTTTGTATGTCCACCTCTCTAATCTTCACCTGATGGTACCCCGACCTCAAATCAATCTTAGAAAAGACTGATGCACCACTCAACTGATCAAACAGGTCATCTATCCTTGGCAAAGAATACTTGTTCTTCACCGTCACTCGGTTCAGCTCCTTATAGTCTATGCACAACCTCAAACTCCCATCTTTATTCTTCACGAAAAGAACTGGTGCTCCCCACGGCGATACACTAGGTCTAATGTATCCCTTCTCTATCAGATCATCTAACTGTTTCCTAAGCTCCTCCATCTCTTTAGGACCCATCCGGTACAATGCCTTAGAGATTGGCCCCGTCCCCGGTTTCAACTCAACTGTGAAATCTATCTCCCTCTTCGGTGGCAACCCCGGAATCTCCTCTGGAAAAACATCTGCAAACTCTCCCACCACTGGTATCTGATCAACTGTCGGACTCTTTATCCGGTCATCCCTCACATGACATAAGATCAAAGGGCATCCCTTCCTCAGATAAGACTTCAAGGTGACAGCTGCAATCAACTTGACTTTGGGTTTGACTAGAAACCCACGATAAGACACACTAACACCCTTAGGCCCTCTCAAAGACACTTTCTTTTGATGACAGTCTATCTTAGCTTTATACTTTCCCAACCAATCCATCCCGACTATCATCTCAAAACCGTCAAAAGGAAACTCCAGCAAGTCTACAGGTAGATCAACTTGCCCAACTATCATAGACACATCTCTAAACAACCTCCCACATGATACGGACTCACCCGAAGGTATAAAAACTTTCTCACTTACAGACTCATATACCCTCAAACCCAACCGTTTAACATGACTTGAAGATACCAACGACTGAGACGCCCCTGAATCAAACAAAACAAAGGTATGAATACCGTTAACACGAAAAGTACCAGTGATAACATGTGCATCATCCTCAGCTGCTTTCTTGTCCATCATGAACAGCTTTCCACTGGTCTTATGTCCACCTCCCTGGACAGTACTGGCTGATGTGGTCGGCTTAGCACCCGACCCCTTATTGTTGTTGTTGTTGTTCATAGCTGGTTTCTGATAAGAATTACCGCCATTGCGGTTACCTCCACCCTGATAGCTCTGACTTCCTCGGTTAGACCATGACCCAGACGGTCTATTGCTCGCATAACTCTATGCAGGTCCCTGAGAATAGCTCCCCCGAGCCGATCCCTGAAAAGCTCCCGGTGCACTCGTGCACTCATGTCTCTTGTGGCCTACACCGCCACAGCCAAAGCAAGTCATCCTCCAACTAGCACTACTACTCACACGGCCACGCCCAAAGGAAGCCCCAAAGATCAACACGACCGAAGCGAAAAACCCTCTAGCTTGATTGTGGTTGCCTTTCTTGTGACTAGATTGGCCACCACCCTCACTCTCAGCCTTTCTTTTCTCCACACCCACTCTCTCCAGAGCCATCTCCACCAACCTCTCAGCTCTCCCAGCCCTCTCATAAGCTTCCTTAACTTTAGTAAGGACTCCCACAGGTAGCTTATCCATGATCTTAGAGGTCAACCCCCTCTCAAACCTCAGCGCCAGGTTCTCCTCACTCAAACCCATATCCTCAGCATACCTAGACTTCTCATTAAACTCGCTTGTAGTACTCGGAATCGACATATCGGATGTCATCTTAAACCTATCAAACTCCTCTCTCAGCTTACTCCTCACATGTTCCGGTACAAACTCTTTCCTCATAGCCCTCCGAAACTCTTCCCAAGGTATAGCAGGTAAGCCCTGGTTCACATACATCTCCCTAGCACTCACCTTCACCTTATCCCACCACTCGCCAGCTGCTTCCCTCAGGTAGAACGCAGCTTGTTCTACTCTCATCTCATCAGGACAGTGAACCAGGTCTAGTATATTCTCCATCTTACGATGCCAGTTGTCAAGAAGGTTTGGTTCCCCGGTCCCCTTGTACTCTTTTGGGTTAAACCTCGCTATATAGAGGCTGATCTTAGAGTGATCAACCTCCTTATCCTTATCTTTTCCCACTTTCTTTAACGCCTCTGTAAGAGCATCCTGGTGCTCCAACATCTTAACGATATCATCTATGTGCATGGTCTCAGCTCTCGCATAAAAAGCGTTTCTCTTGGGCGGCATCTTGAAACTATATAAGAAAGGGTAGACATAAACATACGCACTAAAACCTCAAAACACGAAAGCGGACTGCCCAGAACACACTCGATTGAGTGCCTAAACCTACTCGATCGAGTGCCTCCATACTCGATCGAGTGCCTCGCCATCAGACCCCAAACAGACCTTCTGATCTCTAACATACTCGACCGAGTAGCCATCGAGTGACCCCCTACTCGATCGAGTGCCCGGGGTACTCGATCGAGTGCCCAAAAACACGATTCTAGTTGAAAAATCGTCAAACACCCACTCGATCGAGTCATGCTAACTCGAATATGCTACCCGCATGCTATATCATATCCCAACATACTACACAACTTTATAAACCCAACATTATACTATAGTTAAGCATGCGATTCTACCAAGCTTTTCATATGTTCAACAAAACAATTATATCATGTTATCAAACGCCACATAGTAAACACCCAACATGCTTCATGTTCAAACAACAATTCTATATACTTCACCAACCTTTCATTCACAATCTCAACTTCTACTCCAAACTTCCAACATTTACAACATACATCGTCACATCCACATACAAGCTAACAAGCATCACATACGACCTTGACATATACCCCCCATGTGACCGGTTCAAAATTGTAGGGCGAGTTCGCGACTTTAGGACGTCTCCCAAGCCTTTGCATTAGCTCCTACAACCTTTACCCCAGGTTCATTTTAATTGACTCCCTATATTCATTAGATTCATTAGTTACATGTTTCAGGATCGTCGCTCTGATACCATTTTGTAACACCCCCATACTCCAAGTGCCTTACCAGGACCGCTCAGGTATAAGGATGCTACCATCTCGGTTACCCGAGGCAATGATAGTCAAATAGACAATAACGAAACAACATTTAAATAGAAATAATTTAGCGAAAGGTTACAATCCAAAACCAAAACCAAAATACGAATACATGTTCTCAAACCAACTGTCTACTGAGCTAACTGAAATGTTTATTAAACTACTAAGCTACAGCGGAAGACTTCTATCATCGACGGTGGCACATCCCAGCTATCCCAAGAACTCGACTCATACCGCTCAATAACGCTCACCATCCCCGAATGGATCACCACATTTTAAAACATTAAACAGGTCGACTAATCACACAATTTATATAAACCAACAATACGGTAAAACAAACAGCTCAATCATCACAGATATTCTCCGAACTCCAAACCCAACTCCACAATCCTGACTACACACTAAAGTGTGTAGCCACGCCAGAGTGCCCATCGCAACAGTCACTCCTCGCCGCCGATGGGGGACCGCACCGTTCCCACCTAAGCCCCGCTCATCTCCATCGAGCGATAAACCCAAATCCATTAATGTGCACATCCCTTCGTGGCGGGTTCCACGAGAAGCGAATCATGGGCGTGAAGCCACTCCCGCAAGTGACTCCACTCGGCCAGGGGACGCACCCAAGAACACAGATGATACAATCAATCACAACTACTATCAGCAACCAAATCCAGCAATCGTCACAATACGAGTATGATAATATTCAACAACCACAAACACCACAACACATTATGCGACTAATACTGAGTAGAGAAACCCTACCTGGAAAGCACAACACAATCAGACCATCTCACAGCTGATATCAAAATGCTTCCTCTACGAATCCTCCTCCTAACATACAAACATATAATCACTACCAATCATAAAATACAACAAAACCCCCAAATCCCAACACTAGGGTTTAACCAACTTTAATGAAATACTATAAAAACGGTACATAGATCTTACCCTCGACGCAAGGATTACAATGGTATAAAGAAAGGTAAAATCCGACCTTCCAAGCTCCGGGATTTGCCATTAATGCGATTGATGCGAAGAACGTAGTTTGATTTCTCTCTTTGAAAGTAATTAGGTTTTAAAAGTGTTTAAAGAAAAGTGACGGAAGTTATTATATACTTAATCGCATTATTAACAAAACCCGACAAATCATCCCCCGTAAACCGGCTACTCGATCGAGTAGCTGAGGTACTCGATCGAGTACCCCCTTACTCGATCGAGTATCTACGTTACTCGATCGAGTACCCAACAGGTCAGAAACTATTTTAAACTGCAACTCACCCTTACTCGACAGAGTAAGGCCTACTCGATAGAGTACCCAGAGACTCATAAATCCGTAGTATTACACTTGCATCTCACCTTCTATGATTCATAGAATCATCAAACAAGAATGGACAATATATCTAGAGACAGGCATAAGTTCCTAGTACAGTCAATAGTCACTCTGTAACTCGAGTCTATACCACGAGGTAAGGTAAACACCCTAGTCCTAAACCTGCGCAGACCTAGCGACATGCGGAAAACTACCGCATCCAAGACCCATGATAACAATACATGAGTACCCCTAAGGAGTCCACCAAAGGGTTGGCTAGTACTTAAGCTGACTACATACTTCTAAGAGTACGTCAGGAAGTCATACCCTAACTTGGATATAAACCCACCAAGCTAAGACACAAAGGCTATTAAGCGGTGAACATACACTCGTCAAAGACTATAAGAGCCTATCTATGACGATGGTCTAAGATACCAACACCACACAAGACAAGTAGGACACCCACTTAACCATAAGAGGGGCAAAGAGTCCAAACTGGCAACATAAATACTTATACTCAAATCAAGGACTCTAGGATAACATCCTTCCTTGTAAAAGACTACAAAAATGTAAATTCAGCTGACAATCCAACAATATCCACAATTTCATTAGTAATCCAAAACTCAGCGAACCGTTAATCTCATAATTCATGAGAACAAGCTAAAATGGCAACAAGGCAAGAAGACTCAAGTATAACGCAACCAATTCATCCAACAACCAACATATGAAAAGACAATCATACTCAAAGACAAATCCTCGACCCTAGTCCCGCGACGGGTCATCGGTCAAATCAAGGCTGACCGGTTTAAACCTAGCTTGACCAAACTCATTTGGTCAAATTGGCCTGACTTCGAGTCTTGGCCCATTTTGGCCCACATCACGGAATTTACCACAATGTCATACTCTTGCCATTTTTAATTTCTATCATGTGAAAACTATTGACATAGAGAAAATATGCCAACTTATAAAATAACCAATTCAACGGAAATACTAGCTTAAACAATTTCCTACATGCCAAAATACCAACATACTTCAAAACATGAACCATAGGCCCAAAACATCAAACAATAGACCCAAGACCCGACCCAAAGTGACGGGTCAAAATCCAGGCCAGACCCACCGGGCCTGCCGGGTCTGCCGCGCCCCTTTTATGGGCTGTTTTGGGCGGTTTTTCCGCCCTTTTTTCCCTTTTTCCTACCAAAATCCGTTTCAAGCTCAATTTAATACCGTCTCAAGCAACAATCAACAATACCCATTTCGTTTCAATACTCAAGTATATGAAATAACCACAAATTTGTGAACTTTAACAACACAAGTCATGTGAAAAACGAAACTAACACATTATCAATCACCTAAACACTTAACAAACAACAAACACAACATCTATATGACATTAAATCGCCGAGTAACTCAGAATAGTTACCTTAAGCTATCAAAGAGACAAGTAATAACTTGAGAAAGCTTCTAAAACCCAAAATTACTCTCCATCTTCAACCACATATGAGTCACCTAACTCAACTTCAAATTCTTCACCTATAAGAACAACAAAAACACAATTATTAAGCTTAAATTCGAAACCCTAAAAGATGAGCCTTAAAACAAAATTGGGGGAAATGAAAATAAAGCTTACTAGGAGATGAGGAATGAAAAGAGGATTCCAAGCATATAATTTTTATGAAATTTGGTGGAGAAATGGAGGAATTATGAAGGATTTAGGGTTTATAAAGAGGATTTTTGGTAGGTTTTTGGTGTTTGAGAGAAGGAGGAGATAGATTGAGAATGGAGGAAATGAAAATTGAAAGAGAAGACAAATGGAGGGGGATGGGTGGTCCAATTGGCATGGGGGGGGGGGGGGGTTGGTCAATTGTTTACATTTTGGGTTTGCTTCGACGGTAATTAGAAATATTCGTCGAACGCGATTTCCGAGAATATTAAAGTTCTTAAACACGATTTTACTAAAATATTAAGTACTCATATGCCCAATATCCAAACTCGTTTACCCAACGACCGTAAGAAATAGGAAAATCCCAATATTACGACTTTTATCAGAAATCTATTCTATCAAAGTAAAAGGTTTAAATATAGTTTAAATTACTTTTAAACATTTCTTAACTATCAAAAGTGATTACATTACTTCAAACTAAAATAAAATTATATTTTATCAAATTATTATTATTTCAAATAAATTAATATTAAATTAAAATGGATTAAAATATTACTTTTAAAATATAATAAAGGTCTTCAAATTTACGGGGTGTTACACTTGCTCATAGAAACATATGATCATTCACTTAAAGTGATCTAATGGACAACTATAATGATGGGATTCATTATATGTCCCCAAGCTTAAGGCTTGTGTATGATCAATTATAAAGTGATATTGAGTTGATGAACTCTCTTAAAGGAATGTCAATCACCAAGTACACTTATCAAATCTAAAACAATTAATCAACCTATGAGATAGTCCTCCTTATACTTCAAAAAAACATTATTTGTGTCTCATATACTATCTTTGAATCTCTAGTATTTTCATTCTAAAGATAGAGTGGGAGAAAATGAAGAGACACAAAGAACACCAAGCAAAATTTGTGTACTTGTGTAAATGAGATCTACGCAAGAAAGAATGATTTGTATACCTATACAGATAGTATACACGAATAGATGAGATCTGTGGTCTCGAATAGATGAAATCTACATGACAAAAGAGACCAAGTGAAGTAATCAAAAGAATATGTTCTCAAGATTACTACACGAGAAGACCAAAAGAAAGTTTTGGAAGAAGAATGACTACTGTAAAGTCTTAACAAGAGATTTGGCTAGTTTATGAGCGACTTTTGACCAATAGTTTCAAATATTGATATTTACTTAAGAGCCTAAATGAAACAAAGTTGCATCCTAGAAAATAAATGAGATTTATAACTAAAAGTTGCAAAGAATGATATGCCGATTTCCACAAGAGCTAAATTAATTGTTAACCATGCTAGTGTCATTACTTAACCTCATTATGAAAATGAAATGGTTAAACCTCCTTCCAGAAAAGGGTAATTTGAGAAGGACGTATATTAAATGATATTCACATTTAAATAATGACATTGCTATGCATCATTTTAAAATGAATGAGTTAGAGATTAAAATCTCTTTCCATAGAGTTTAAGATATGAAACCTTTTCAAAATAGGTATTTTGAAAGGATATGCTGGGAGCATATATGGTTTTATCTTAATAACTTAGCAAAGCAAAATATATTTCAATTCTTGAAATGTTTCGATTGAGTAGTCAATTGCGAAACATGTGGAATTAAGTAGGAGTTGGAAATTATCATGTGAAGACATGGAATTTAGTGGGAGCAATCATCTTGTAAAAGTTTATAACTCATTACTCATTGAGAATGACGAGCTAATACTTTCTTTCACAAAGAAGTATTTGAGTTTTCAATTCTGGATGAAAATGGACTATGATGAATCCAATCACATCATGAGATGTTGGATAGGTATTGAGATATACACATCGAATCAACGAGAAACGTAGGTTATTCATGTCAATGAAAATGGAATTGCCATTAGCAGTCATGGTCGTTCATTGAACCTAAGAATGGTTGATCACATGATTATTAGTTACTAATGTTTCCGCCATTAGAATAATCATGCACATGTCCAATTATGAATCATATGCATAAGAGCATGATGAATCATTGGCAAGCCATAGAAGAATCGTCATGTATTCTCGAGGAGAACCGATGAGCGATTTCAGTGTTGGACAGAACACTCTGTTATGTGTCAAGAGCTTACACACATTAAAGTTCGAACACGCGTAAGGATTTATGAAAATCCTAAGCTTTTCAAGCTAAAAGGAGAAATAAGAAGTTTGGAAAGATACTTAGTTGAAGTAAGAAGTTACTCAAAACTAATATTTTCTAATATGCTAGGACTTGTGAGAAGTGCTAGGCTAATCATCTTGATAATTGTTGCAAGACTCTACAAAACATATACCTAGTGCATTGTCAGTGGGTGGAGTACTTGACCAGTGCAACTCATATCATCCACCACAAATTCGTTGGTTGTGTGATAAACAACCAGAAAGTTCTTTCAAGATAAAGAACCCAAACCGAGGTTGGGAACCTATATATATATATATATATATATATATATATATATATATATATAGGGTCGGGATCCGGTGAGAACCACTAGGATAATGGGAACTGTGAGAACGTCTCACAGCGCTTAGATATTAGACAAATAAAGAGCTGAATCATACCACATATTTTTTCCAAATCCTATACACACTGTCATTTTTTCTTTCAAATTTTTTCTCTCTCCCCGATCACCAAATTACTTCTATGAATTGAAGACAAGCTTCGATAGTCTCCTGCTTCCTTCATCAATGGAGATGCAAAATAAACCATATTTCACCAATGCTATAGATTCGTCAAGGTTTGTTTAACTTCCCCTTTAATTTCCTAGAAATTCGCCTTTATTTGTTTGGAACTTGTTAACTCGTCGACAAATTACGGTTGACGAATTGTTGATTCGACTTTATATACATATAATTGGGGTACATAATTGAAATTGTTGTCTTGTTTGTGAAATTAGGGTTTATGTTCATGAAATTGGTAAATTTGGATCATGAAGTTGGTAAATTAGGGTTGGGTGATTTCGAAAAATTACCTTAATTGGTTGAAATCATGAGATTGGAAACTCAATTTCGTGAATTAGGTAGTCTCGTTCTGCTTTTAGTGTTGATTAAGTTCATTTATTTAGTTTGAGACATGGGTGTTGCTATTGACAGATATTTTTTGGTAAAGTGCCTAAACTGGATGGATCGTTTTTGTGTTTGTTAATCAGCCTCACCTCATATGTTCAATGATGGAGGTTTAATTTGATGATTAGCATCACAATTAGGGATTATGTTAGTACCAAGTAATTTACAACATGCAGGGAGTGTAGAAGCTATGATTCATGGGATGAACTATGCTTATGCTGGAGCCGGAATTATCTTCACTACTAGCACTGATCTCGTGAGTCTTATCCGACAAAAAAGAGGCGTTGAATGTGTTCGGACATAATCATAACCTAGAATCAGTCTATATTCGTTTTAGGACGACTCAATACAAAAATTGTATAAAGAATTTCACTGACCGACTGTCACTTCAAGGGGTATGACATATTGAGTGTAGATCGTTGAGTTAGCCATCTTGCTTCGTCACATCTTACCAAACATTGTGGTTAGATGTATGCATTGATCAATCTTCTCTTGTTGAAAACTTATTGATTGTTTTGGGAAAACTGCATTACGATTGCATTGACCTACCACTACTTCACAACAATGTATATTGCTTAGTGAGCCTCTTCTCCTCTACGAGCCAGATATTCATTTATACACTAAAACTTATATTAGGCCATACAACTATGGTTAGATCAACAGCTAATACTAGTTACTGGCCTAATATCATCATTATGATGGTGAGTAGATCATCAAATTAGTACTTCTTATTTAATTTTGTTGATTATTTTGTTTCTTACTACACTGGTGACATTGATTTTGAATATACAAACCAATAACCGATATCAGCTTTATTGTATTTGATATATATTTACACCAAGTTTCCACATCTTATCTCGTAAGTTTTATTACGTTAAGCATCATTTTATGATTTTACCCATTCTCTTGCATATATGGCTATGCGGTTATTGTTTGAAGCTTCCCACCACTTTGTGATACAAAACACTTCTCCAATGGCATTACGATCCTCAAAGTTCAGAAACTATTTCTCATGGTAATCTCTGTTTAACCTTCACTTAGCGATTAATTTGTGTTGCACTAAATAATTTCTACTGCATAATGCTGGCTTAGTCCTCATCCCCTATGAAGCGATTAATTTTTTGTATATGTAGTAATTACTTTTGTGTATATACTGAATCTTTGCTTTCATGTGGTCTATAATGGTTTAAGTGACCAAACATATAATATTTATCTTTAGAATCTTGGATAGAGATACACAAATTTATTTATGTATCTGGAGGCTTAAATTGTGCATCTAGAGTACTAAAGTGTGTATCTGCGTGTTTCGTAAAGGTTGCTACTGTAAGTTATTGTGTTTATTTAATTTTTCATTTTGTTGCATATCTGACTTGAAGAAATGCACCTCCTCGCTTTCCTTAGTTAATGTTCATTTTTTTGTGCATGTAGTGATTATTTTCGTGTATCTACTGAATATTTTAAATGCATCTAGGCTTCTTTCTGCTGCATAATACTGGGTTGGTGAAAAAACTAAGCATGCAGACCTCAAATCATATGAAACAGATGCGTACATCTGATCCTCTCATCTCCGATGAAGCGATGACAACCCCTACTTACTAAGAAGAGTGAAAATTCTTTGTTAGCTTATATACTCTATTATTTAGTGCATTCTTTAGATACCCAACTTATTCTCTGCTTGCCTGCGCATCTGATATGAGTGGCATGCACTTCCCAAAAAATTTTTTGTTAGTTGGTCACTTTCGTTGAAAGTTTTTATCGCAGATGTTCATTAAGAATGATTTAATGAAACATTAACAAGTCAGTTGATATTACATTTGATATAATCATTGTCGTTTCTATATTACCAAATCTTACATTTTACTTATTTCGAAAACCAATTAGCTCAAATGGTATAGCATTATGCAATGCACAAGATGTGGGTTCAACTCCCACATTGGCTAGAAAATACCAGTGTTTCAGGTCGTTCCATTTTTCTCAACTCTTGGCAGTATTCCTTTGGAGCCAAATCTTGTACAAGAAGTAGCTGATCATCATATCCTTAAACTTTCGCTTCATTTAAGTACCATTTTTGCAGTGATTGGTCTGACCTATTATATTCGGAGGGACATTGCAGCAGTACCATTTTTCAATCAACTGGGTGATGGACTTACTGTAAGTGCATTAAAAAAAAAAGGTGGTTGTGGGTCTCAATATCACTTTCACACGTACATTTTCTCCCTAGTTTTCAGAGCTTGGTTCAGGATTAACCAGGCTATAAAAGAATGTTTTGAATTAATCCAATTACCCCAAACACCTCTATAACAGTTGCATTGAGGAGCCTGATCTCTGTTCCAGTTATAGTCATTAGCCACATTGTATCCTTTATCATCTGCCTGCCATTTCCCATTATTAAATCCAGTGATAAAATCTTCTTAACTTTTACACATTCTTTTCCGATACCAGCTAGCATCTACATTTATAATTTAATAGGCTATATGGGATTCGAACCCATACCTTTGTGCAAAATTTGCACTTTGCTCTACCATTGAGCTAATAGCCTTTAAAATACGCTAAACAAAGATGAAATCAGGGGTATACATAACACAATTGTTCCAAAGAGATACATCAAAATTCTGAAAGCCAGAAGAAATATGTCAATACACGGGAGGGTTTTCTTTAAGTATCATGACTTTGTGTTTCATTTGCTACATTAAAAGAAACACACAAATAAAACGATAATAATACATTAATTTGTCATAGGTACACTAAAATATTTATAACATACATTAAAATAGGTAGTAGATACACTAAAAAAAGTTAGCAGTTACATAAAAAGAAATATCATCACACTAACTGCATAATAGAATGCATAATTTTAAGAAGTCTCACACAGAAAGGAAACTGCTCCAGCACATATATAAGATCTTAATTAATCAACCTCAAAACTTAGCACCAAAGACAGACCGACTTAAACAAAAATTAAAGTAATGAGGAATTCAAAGAAGTTGTTACCTTCTAAATTGGTTTTTAACAGTCATATTACAAATGTGAAGGCAGTTGTCAGGAGAGTAGCACCCTTCTGATTAAAAGACAACTCCACTGTCCCAAATAAGTCTCCAATATCTGGAAGAACTCCATCTGGAGCGATCCAGACTTGAAATGTACAGATTTCACCATTGCCAGTGCCTTCGTGTTGGACACAAATGCTCCTTAGAGACAGACCTTTGGAAAAGGAATATCATTGACATAGATGGCCTCACCTGTAAAACTTAATACTTCAAAGCAAGCACAATGCAACGTGATAAGTGATAACATTAAGCTATTTTTAACAGTCCACATATCTTCCGATAGGGTACATTGGATAAAGGTTCTCTAATTTAGAAGGTTGAAGCGAGAACCCCACGTGAGATAAGAAGTAGTCTTACAAGAGATAGTTTTTGATAATTTAAAATATATTATTTTTTCATGCATGTACAAGGTTGTTCAATGCACATATATTGCTTTTTCATGCATCTACAAGGCTACTCCATGCACTGATAAGGTTATTGCACCCAAAACTCTTACCGTTCTTTTAGGACGGGAAATGGTTAAGGGTTGGATTAGGCGGCTGCTAGCTACGCGAAGCCGCCTAATCAAACCCTTTTCCCTTATTATCGGAACGGGTTTAACTTATAATTAATATCCTTAACCAACAATAATTAGTATCATAATATAACCAATTGATACAATTGGAAAACTTTTTAATGCACATAAAATCTTATTTCATGCACGTATAACCTTATTTCATGCATATATAATCTTATTTCATGCCCATATAAACTTATTTCATGCATGTACATGGTTTTTTAATGCACATATATTGTTTTTTCATGCATCTACAAAGCTATTTCATGCATTGATAAGTCTATTTCACCCCAAACCCTAACCATTATTATTCGGAAAAACGATGGGGGAATAGTGTCCTAAAATATAGTAGAGTAGTGGACCCACCTAATCCAACCCTAAACTCTTTCCCTTATTATCATTCAAACGGCAGCAAGATCAAAAGACACCCTAGAGGGGAACAGTAAACCCTTTTTAGGGGACGGGATTAAGACTAACGGAATAGCGTCCTAAATTTGGGTTGGACTAGGTGGACCGCTACGCGGATCCGTCTGATCTAACCCTTAACTCTTTCCCTTGTTATCATTCGAACCACAACAAGATCAAAAGGCACCCTGAAGGGGAATAGCGAACCCTTTTTAGGGGAAGAGATTAAAGCTAAGGGAATAGTTTAGAACTGGAAAAGGGTTTAGGGTTGAATTAGGTGGTCCGCTCCCTAAACCCTTTCCCTTATTATCGGAACAGTGGTCAAATAGACAACCCTAAATGGGGAGGGTAAACCTTAAACCCTCAATTCTAAACCCAAATCCTAAACCTTGAATCTTAAACTCTAAACCCTTTGCGTTAGGATGGCAATATTATTGTCACTAAACTTATTTTTATGCGACAACGAGATTTTTCATAGTTCATGCATGTAGAAGTTTGTTTAATTCACACATATTACTTTTTCATGCATCTACAAGGCCATTTCATGCATTGATAAGGATATTACAGCCTATCATTATTTTTGGTAAGGGATCAAAGATAAAAAAGACAACTATGAAGATTTTCTCAAAACTATGAAGATTTTCTTACTCAATTACTTGCTCAATGGCGTCATTCATACTTGACGTTGATTTTGGTGGGAAATTATCTTTAACTGACCCACCTCCTCCTTTTACTGGTGGTTTTTTCTTGACTTTTTCTTGACTGTGGTCAATGAATTGAGTGATATTTTAACAGTTAAAAATACAAATGCAAACTGCTGTACAAATCACATGTTGAATAGCTCAAAACACAACGCGTATACTATACTAAATTTGAATTGTTTACACACGAAATGTAAACAATTTCAGCAGCAAGTCGATAAAAATCAAGCTTAACTAACAGCTTAAAATGTAAACAACTTCAGCACCAAGTAGACAAAATCTAGCTTAATTAACAACAAAACATCGATTCTAACAAAAAAAACACAATAAACGACAATTTGAATAAGCAAAAAGAACCTGCTAATTAATAATCGAATTTTCAAACTATTATAAATTGTAGAAAAGTGAGGTAATCAAAACTTCAACAACTAGCTGTAAACAAAAATTTATAAAAGAAATAATCAAAAGCGATCGTAATGTGATGAGGAGTTCTATACCAGAAACAGAGGTAGGTGATTTCAGTTGGATTCACTTTTTTGCGCTTCTACCTGCAAATTTCATAAAGAACAATTCAGAAATAATCGAAACCCGATGACAAGTTGTATGAAGCATTTTCCTAGGTTTGATTATTGCTTAACTGGAACTGAGACTTAAATTCCACATAAATTGAACAATGATACCTGCATAAAATTTCACATTCATAAATTTAGGTTACTAAAAGGTATCTTATACTAGGCAGAAGATGGTTCTAAAGTGAGAGATAAATATTTTTCGATGCTTGTTTTACATCATATCAACCAGTGCCTCATGAGGAAGAATAGAGTTTGAGCACTTTGAGTTTACAAGCTTACTATGATTTAAATCTTATAAACAGTCATGTGCTAAGGGTAACATACATTGGAAACATCAGTGTACATCTCACACAAGAAAGGATGTAACATAGTATACTCGGTTAGTGACACATCTTCTTTTCGCGATAAGACAACAATGGCTTGCTCAAATAGAAAGGTCACTTTTTTATTCATTTGTATTGCTTGATCAGAAAAACTGCATTAAACAATCCAAAGCTCCCATGTTTCAGTGCATATTAATCTCTATAGAAAGAAGTGACATATTTTTGTGAGCAATTACAAATAAGTTAAATAAGAACATAATCCATAAAAAAGCCATTACTTGTAGTTAACATGACTCAATGTAGAAAAATGATGATTTTATATTGTGAAATGGGTTCCGTACTTCTTCAATCTGTCGGGTCCGAGTATGTTCAAATATGTGATCAATATTTGTGAACTATGGCTCAAGTTCTTCAGCTTGTAGCCTGAAATCTGATATTTAAACAACAAAAATCAAGAAAAACCATAATAACTATTGGCTTGAACACATAGTCAACCATGTAGGCAAAAAACAGTAGACAATAACTACCTTGGTTTCCTTTCCCTTCAAATCCGATAAAAATGAAATTCACGGGAACCAGAAGATACACGGAATCAACTTCCTTGAGCTTCAATTAATTGGCAATGTTACCTGTGACAGTTCAATCGAAGAATCATCCTAGCCTTTACAAAATGCAATCTCGTATATATCTCATAACATAAGTCTGGGATGCTAACAAGGTACAAAAATTTAATAACACAAGAGCACCGCCATAATTCATCAGAAAAATCCTCTGACAGCCTGTGCTACAACCATCAAATACAAATACAAAGCACATGATACATAAAAAGTCATAGGCGACTGTGTTTGAGGCATTGAACAATCTCAATTCATAAACCCTAATTTCGCACAAAATAATCATCAATATCGAAAGTTTACCTTGTCTAATTACCAGGATTCCTTGATGGACAAAGCGTGGAAGAGATCGGAATGTTTGTGACGATCGAACGGAGAGAAAGAATATGAGTTTGACGTTTGTGACGATCGAATGAAGAGAAAGAATAGCTAGAATTAGTCGAAGATAGAGAAAAAATATGAGAGAGAAAGCAAATTTGGAAAAATGAATGAGAGTCGGTGTTTGGGGTGCGACGGTTTACAAAATTAGAATATATGTTTAGTCACTCTTCATCTCATCGTTAAATTAGTTCTCATGGTTCTCATTATCTTCATGGTTCTCACAGGATCCCGAATCTATATATATATATATATATATATATATATATATATATATATATATATGTACTTGGTAAGGTTCATGCTATGAGAGACAACATGAATATAAAGGAAAATGCGATAAAAGAAGTTTGAACACATGGACACATGCTATGTTAAACTTCTATTGCAATCGACTAGTGTTTACACACTTACGATATGCATCACAAGGTTGTAATACGGTATTGACTACCCGAATGTGATGTCGACATTTGTCGTTTGAGTTATTATTAACTCACCTTATACTTTGTTACATCCAAACGGGTTGTAGAGACAATTGAATCCCGTTAAAGTGAACACGGATTAGCATTGTATTCGCCCATAGTTACTTACATGAGGTGACGTCTTGAAGTGATTAGAATGTGATGCGATTGATGGAAAGTTCAAGTGCCATGGAGTCATGTGTGATGACTAGTCGATCACATAGGCAGACTGTTAGGAACACCTTGTCGGGCCTTATGACCGCTTATAGAGTTCTGGCAAATTTATATAACCTGGTCGTGGCGAGAGCTACTATAGTATTCTAATGAGTCGATTCTTTTGACTAAAGATTGTTCGCCTAAGATGGCACAGTTTCAGATTAACTTTGATTTGTGTTACTACGACCTTCGTAAATGGGGTCAAATGGGCATATTTTGGGTTATGATGGTTGTGGCTAGTCGAAGGGAATAAGTGCGATATGAATTGTCCACCCCTTGTCAGGGTTACAACAATATCTCAGGGCCACTCGAGGAGTAATGAACTGGAAATGCGTGGCCACGCTCGGAAGATATCTATGGTAGATAAATCCGGTCAATCAGTTATTCTCCAGATCGAGGAAACCACTCTCGATATGATCACTTGCAAGTACGACCTGAAAGACACCTTGCATTGAGTGGGAGATACTAATAGGACAAGAGAATTGGTGACGCACACTTGTCGAGGACAAGTGGGAGATTGTTGGAATATGTGTCCTCTGACAATAATGCGATCACAACTGTCGATCATGATGATCACATGTTTAAGTCTCATTTTAAGAATACAATTGGGAAGTAATATTTTACTGTCAACTGGTCCACACATATCGGTAATGATTGGCTACTAGAGTTTGACATTCTTGTCGTGCGGCGACGTGGTGATCGATTGATCCCCTTAGGTCATACCTAAAGGGTAACACTCTTAATTGATTATTTAATTGATCGTATGACGATACGGGTTAATTAAATTACTTGAAATTGACGGACGATTTTGGAAGTAATATTTACGTGTCTCATTGTAATTTGATTAAATGAGATACGGTCTAAGTAATCGAATTGTTTTATTGCTTAGATTAAATTATTGTTTACGGAAGCAATTGAACTGAATGAATAATTTATTATAAATACAAGATGTTGTGATTTATAATTGGTAAATTATTTTGGTACAAGTAATTATGAATTACTAAGTCGATTTTGTATATGACGTATTTTTATTAATGCGTTGATTTTTAATATGTTAAAAATGCATAACAATTTTACATGACTTGTGACATGTGACAAATTGACAAATTGACAAAGATAAAATGGAATCCATTTTATCTTAAATGGACCGAATTAATGGGAGTATTAGGAAAAATATTATGTTGATTAATTAAGTGGAAAACATAATCATTTTTCCTAAACCTAGCCATGCAAACCTAGTGCCTCTTGTGAAGAACACCTTGCTCATGCATTGGCCATCACCACCCCTCCCCCTACCCGGTTTTGTCATAGAGAAAACCATGGGTTTTTCTCTATAATTTACCTAATACACTACTTCAATAGTTAGTGTAATATTCATTCATTCTACCATCTAAAAATAGAGTTTTAGAGAGATAAAAATTCTTCCTCCTTCTCCCTTTCTCTTAACCGAAAATTAAGAGACCAAAACAATATTTTGGGTCAATTTTATTCAAATTAATATTGTTCTAGTATCAATAATATTAATTTTATTAAGAGGTTACCTTGGGTATTATTCCTTGGGAGGGATTCTATACTTGAATCCTTTGTTCTTCCATTTTAGGAGTGCTCAAGAACAAGTAAGAAGGAGATCTTACTTGTGCCCTTTGATCCGAAATATCAATGTAAGAATGATGATTTTTCCTTAATACTTACTTATGTTTGCATGCATAAGATCTAATTAATTTTTTGACTAAATTAAATGGAACATATAAGAATATGTTGAGTATAATGAGATATAGATTTCCAACACCATCTTGATCCATGTAGTGGGAGTGAGCTCCAATCTCCATCTTTAGTCTTCTCAAAAATTACAATTTAAAATTACATAACAAACCTATTTACATTTTAATTTCAAAACTGTAATAAATAAAGAAAACCAAACGGAGATACGAGATCTCAAATTACATTAAAAATTATGTTTCCATCATTACAAAAACATAATTTGACTAAGGCCACACTAGGTATTACAAATTACAACCGATTGCAAAAATACGTAAATAAATTCATTCAACGATTCATTCAACTAAAGAAAATGCATCAACTAAAAAAATTAAACATGCAAGACATAATTATTTAATTATGTAGATTAATTTTATCCAAACCACCTATTTAATTGATCAAATTAGGTGACAATTCCTCAATTACTCACTATAAATTTAATCTTAATTCATATTAAACTTGTAATATGAATTTAATCCATTAATATTTTAAACCGCTTTAAAATAATTAGGCATCTTAAATTTTGTGAACCGCTTCACAAAAATTATCATACATTATAAATTTAATGTATAATCAAAATTGGCCAAAACAAAAAAAAAACTCCTTTTTTTTCTTTGGTCTCGGCAAAACTGAATAAAGAAACAAAAAAAATTTTTTTTTTTTAATATTTCAGCTCGGCTGAAAAAAAAACAGAAAACAAAATAATTTTTTTTCTTTCTTTCGGTAATTCTGCAAAAACCGAATCCTACAGCCTTTTTTTTCCTTAATTGGGGCATATCAGAAAAAAACGAAACAAAAGAAACCTTTTTTTTTTTCTCGGCAAGATGCCCTAACAACAACAAAAAACCAGAATTTTTTTTACCTGTTCTCGGCAAACAGTAAAAAAAAACAGAATTTTTGTTTTCTTTTTCTGCATTCGGCACAAACCCTAAAACAAAAATAGATGAACAAATCGTTTATGGTTGCTATTAGAACAAGATTAGCATATGAATTAATAAAAACATGATTAACCGTATATGCCAAAAACTTTATAGCAAAAACAATTTTAACATCATCAACAAGACGATTCCATTTACATTTTAACTTAATCTTCATTAAATCAAACATCTACCAATTCTTCATATAATCATTTTAACTGATTAAAACAACAATATGAAAAATCAAAATGGAAATCAATCATCAAACAAAGGAAAAAAAAACGGCTGGAAAAAAAAATTCTTCTCGGCCAAAAAAAAATTTCAGCCGAACCCCTTATTTTTTTTTAAAACCCTAATTTTGTTTACATCCAATTTTATGAAAATCATCAAAATAAATTTCGTGGCCTTGTCTCTGATACCACATGTGGGAAATAATCTGTATACTTCCCTTATTATTAAGGATTATAACGAATTTATTGTGATGATAACTAGTCATAAAATAAATTACATAAACAAAAAGAGAGAATATGAAATCAACCTTCGGTCCTAGCAAAATCGGCCTAAGAACAATATCGCAATGATATTCACCTATCAGTTGCACCCAAGATGATATGAGATATGCCCTTTGCTTCTTGCTAGAATCGATCCCTAATTAACTGATTAATTTTAGGGGGTTTTTTTGTAATTTTCTTTGATGAGAGGAGGCTAGGTCAAAAGAGAATTAGGGTAAAAGAATGAATAAGAGAGAAAAATAAAACCCTCTTATTCTCCTCTTGTAACCGTATAAAGGAGTAATTAGGGGAAGATTTTTTCTTCCTCTTTTTACTCTTTTCGGTTTACCCACCTACCCAAAATAAGGAGATTAAATCTTCTTATTTTGGTAGTATACAATATGTATATAAAGTGTATAATTATATTGTCATTTATTTATTCCGTATTAATCAGTCCACACACAACAGCTTGCAGTCAACTTATTAATGTCGGTCCGTAATAGTTTATTATGACAATATCGTATAATATATACTTTAATTATAAATATCGCATATTTATAATTAGCTAATTAAATATAACCGATTACATTTAATTACGAATTAACATATTAATTCGTCCAAGCTTAACATTATATACATTAATTAAATATAACATATTATATTCAATTTACGAATTGACAGTTAATTCGTCTCAGCTAATATTATTTAATCGACATTAAATAATCGTCTCATCAACACGTTGACTAACTGTTTAGTCATATAAGGCATCAATGTGATTACATTTCCATAACCACATCTCTCAATCACATCCTTTAGGTGTGACTTTTAGGGACCAGTTGATCACCGCCATTTGTATGATAATAACGTCAAACTTTCTAGCAAGCCAACCGTTATTAGGTAATCGTTAATCAACTGATAAAATACGAAGTATACCCTTGTGAACCTATAAGAGATTTATAAATGTTATCACACTAATTTGTGGAGGACACAAGCTCCAACAATATAACCAAATTTCTTCATCAATTCTTCATCCTCCATTGTTTACACCTTCATTTTGATCCTCTACCTCAAACAACCCTACCGGCTACCACATCCGACCTTATATTAATTCACCACCGCACCATATAAATTAATCATCTCAAAATTTACCCGAGCCCACAATAACTAACTCCCTGCATCCCTACCCTTCAAACCTCGTCTGCAACTCTTATCCACACCTCCTCGCCATCACTTCCAAAATTCCAAGTCAACCGAAAGAAAACAACTGAAAAGCATCCAAAATAATTGATCAGCTAAAGAAATGACTTTCCGTGAAACAACAAACAGTTTCCTTACATTCAGACCAAAATCAATGAATTTAATAGTATAAGTGAGAAATTGATTATAAAAAGGTGCGAACGAGGTTGTCGGCGCTAACGGTACAAAAGCTGATCAATTGTTGAGGGCAAGAAGAAGATGGAGGCAGAGAGGGTGATGGAAGGGAGGTAGGGATTTGAAGGATTTCCAGAAGCTGGATTTTGGAATGGTTGATGGGATTTATGGAGAAGTGATATGAAGAAGAAGATGAAGTGGTGATTAAGAGAAGATGAAGATGATGCATCCTGTGATTTATTTAACTGACAAAGATCAATCAACAATGTCGTAAAAAATGATCCACAGATTTTTAGGAGGCCGAATTCTTGAATTTTGGAGGTTTAGTTAATTTTAGGGATTTTAGTAAATAATGGAGGGTAAGTAATGGTGTAAAAGGTAATAATAAGGGATAAATAAAATGTTAACGAGTTTGTTGAGATGGTGTGGCAGGGTGGTGCTTGGATCTGGCGGTGTTATGGGTTGGTAGGGAGGCAGTGGCTTCCATTTTTTTTCCTGTGTTCCGCTTTGTTTCCTTTATGTTTTTGTTTAATTTCCGCTTTCGTTTTTGTTTCGTCTCTCTTTCTGAGGGCTCTGTCCCCGTCTATCGGTGGTGTCCTTCTCTCAGTTTGAGAGCTTTCGTTTTCTTGTTCGTTTGCAGTTTTCTAATAAGTTAGCAGAAGATCAGCGTTGTTATAGATCGTTATATGGTTTTACATATTTTGTCCGATTCATGGCTACAATCAATCACGTCAGAAGAAATGGATACTCGTCAAGGAAGATTCAGAGACCCTCTTATGGATGAAAGCCTTTTGCGGCGAATCGATGATAGAGACTCTGTTGCAGTGTTTCATTCTTTGAACAAGAATTTATTTCCTATGATTGTAATCAATTTGTATCCGATTGAGCTTGACATATGTTGTAGATGTCGTATGACTTTTTATTAATGATAATGATCTTTTCTCAAAAAAATGTTAACCAGTTCAGTAGGTTCCCTTTCACCTAGTTTAGTCAGGTATTGGGGGGGGGGGTTGCAATCCCCTTAGACTAAAAGAATAAGAAAAGTGAAAATTTTCCCGCCTAAATGTTTTTAACTAGAAATTGGGCCTAATTTTATCTACATATGTATTGGACCTAATATATGGTCTTTATGTGTCAAAGTATCTTATCAAACACCGCACTTTTATAGTTGGACCAAATTTATTTTATTCATTATTATCTCATTAGTCAAATATTTGTATTTTAAATGTCGTAAATTTTCTATTTAAAACATATGCAGATTTTACTCATATTATTAAAATCAGTGTGTGCTTTTCACTTTTTTATTCTTTAAATTTTTTTACTCCTTTTAAATTATTACTCTGTATATTGTAACAAAAATTACAAAAATAGTTATATGCTTCAAATGCGTAAAAATAAGCATAAGTTTTTGTAATTAAACTAACAAGCTTCTTTTTTTAATCATAAACTTATTCTGAGTAAAAATGTAAAATTCGTTCTATTTTAATTCTTAGTATTTTTACACATTAACAATTGTAGATAATTACAAATAAAATTCAAAGTTCATTTATATATTATTATTATTAGCTCTAATTGTTAAGTTCTCTACACATGACATTCTAAAATACCGTGCATTCGCACGGGCACTATACTAGTATTCTATTATGTAAAAATACTCTAAGGCTCTGTTCTTTTCAGCTTATTTTTAGCTCTCATTGAGAGCAATACAGTTCAGTTCAGCTCCATTTAGCCGAAAAGAACAGAGCCTAAGTCCCTACTCTTTTGAACTTAATTTTGCTAAACTTAAGTGAACTAATAAGAGCTGATTTCTTCTGATCTGAACATATAAAAGATACTCCCTATTTGTATTTTATAGAGAAGAAAAAAACTTTAAATAGTGTAACTAAATATCCAAATGCATAGAATAATGTCGATGCACGGGCCTATTGTAGCTTGCGACATGTATAACGTAAACCCGAAAAAAATGTTTTAACAATCGAAAAATAGTGGATTAGAGGGAGTATGACTTATGTGATTAGTGTTCTTATCAACTAAGGGAGCGTTTGGTTCGAAGGGAAGGAATGGAATGGATTGGAATCTCATACCATTGTGGTATGGATTCTAAATCCCATACTTGGTTTATATTGTTTGGTTGAACCTTGGAATGGAATGAAATGTTAAACATTATGGAATGGAGTTAGAATCTTGGGTGAAAGGTTGGGTATGAGATTAGAGGGGGTTGGAATAGATTTAGAATCCATCCGGATTCTAACTCCATTCCAAAATAGCTCAAACAAACACTAGAATGGATTAAATCCATTCCATTCCATTCCAACTCCTCCAACCAAACACCCCCAAATGCAATTCTATCATCTACATATCACTTATTTTATTATGTACTAGTTTAGTAGCATTAAGATAAGAATTTTAATCAAATAATATGACTCCCTCATGTAAATTTTTTTTATATTAGTTTGAATGGTCATATACTCTGTATAAGCTAAAGTGACATTTCCCTATATATGTCATAATTATACTTAATGATTGTATCTTGAAACGCCACCAAAACTAACGTGTTAATTCAAACTTGTACAAAATTCAACTACAAATACTGAGGCTCACTCACGCAAAGACTCAATTCAAGCTTCACTATTTATTTAACCGTTGATTTGTACTCCAGCAATATAAGTTCTCGTATTATCTTGATGATTCGAATAGCGCCAAAGTTAACCCCCATAATTTTAGCCAATTGTGAGATTAAGTCCGCAACTTACAAATGTAATAATTAGGCCCATAACTTTGATAAAAAGTGAAATTCAACCCAATTTTTTTATTTTCAACCAATATTGCACCGAAAAATTCAATTTCATTCATCAATACAATTTATAAGTATAGAAAAAAAAACATCAATCACTAATTTTAACATTAATATTAATTAATAATCACCAACATAAAACAAACAAAGGAAATATACTTTTGAATAAAGGTAGAAAGCACCGTCCCGGTAAATCATTCGACTTGCTACAATTAGAAGTATTTATCTTGCTTGCATAAATCAAGCATACTGTTCGTAATATACAAAAATTGTGCAGAAATTCTTCAACGATCAAGGAGATGACCAGACTTGCCAATTAGTTGCGAGTTTGCTACAATTTAAATGTCTTTAGGAGTAGCACACATTAATATTAGGAGTATCCTCATTAAAGTATAAAAAGGAAATTATTTCACAAATTAACAACCCTAATTCTCGTAAGAAACCGTAACAAAATAATGCTTTTATAAGACCTCTCATAAAAAAATCAAAATTACTTGCTCACATCTTGTCAAAGCAAAATAAATGGGTAAAGCATTATATCTAACATTCAAAATTTATTAAACTGTCAAATAAGAAATATGTGAAAGAGTAAAAAAAAAAAAGAAAAATCTAAATCACTCACCTCATGTCAGAGGCCTAAATCCATCGTTTTTTCTTCTTCTACCCGCTGTCATAGCAAAATAAATGAACAAAGCGTTACATCTAACATTCAAAACTTATTATACAGTTAAATAAACAAGATGTGAAAGAGGAAAAAAAATACAATACAAATTTCATTAGATAAAAGAGCGAATAGAAAGAAATAACGTGAAAGTTGAGAGTTGACAAAAGCCTTTCAAGCTATTTATAGTTTTAATGGGTGTTTGTATTATAGAACAGTTAGTCTTGCTGAAGACGGGTCGGAGCAAGTGACGGGTAATGTAACTCACAAAACGGATAGAGGGAACAAGGTGGGGGCACCCCATGTGCTTCCCTCTCTTCTCTATTTGGGTCATTTGTGAGAAGAAATGGTATCCGTCACTCCAAAATAACGGATACATACCGTCTTCAATGAAATTTTGTGATTATAGAAATCCTTGTTCTAATCAAACAGGTGAGAATTGTACAATTGTAATTGGATTGACAATAGTAAATCCATTCGTCCCAAACTCTGATGGGGTATCTTAAAAAGAATCCTTATCTTGTACTCTATCTCTAATCTTAATAGTAGTAGTATATTTAATAAAATAAATTAACAGTAGTTGGTAGACATAGAGTTTTATATTGCTTGAGTAGATCGAAAAAGCTGGACTCTCTATAATCACTCGAAAAAAGCTTCCTTTAATAATACTAGTATTGGTGCCCGGCTTCGCCCAGGCTAACTCTACTTATCATTAAATTTTTTTTTTCATTAAATAAAATTACTTAACGTTGCATAACCCATAAATTTATCATTAATATATTTTTCTATGACATATCCTAAAATTACGATGAAATAAATTTTGAGACAAATTCACTAATCCCGCTATTAATATTTTACTCTTATTAATAAAACAATAGTAATCACATTTTACTACTTGCTCATAATCATTGTTACTTTCACTACTCCCGCCGTAATTATTGTTACTGTTACTACTGCCACATTAATATTGATAATTTCACTACTCCCGCCGTAATTATTGTTACTTTCACTATTACCGCATTAATATTGATTATTTCACTACTCCCATTGTTGTTTCTACCACTTTCACTAATCTCGCTGGTAATATTATTACTTTTCCTATTCAAATGAGTGATTACTATCATATAACTATATCCAATGTTACTACAATTCTTTTCTTTACTGACGAAATTACTTTTAATACTTAGGCATGCAATTTTAAGAGGATTATATATTTATATAAATATATTACATGCATGAAATTAAATCGAAAGAATTATGCAATATTATATATTATGGAATCTAACTTAAATTATAAACTATAAAGTTTAATAAAATTGCATAGATTTTAAATTTAATATATAATTTTATGATGATAATAATTATGGAGTAATACCATAAGTGTACATGTTTATACTAATTAATTATTTTATTTTAAGGAATTGACCATCTTCTAGTTTTCTATAAATATTTAGGAAAATTACCAAGCATCTTCTTTCTTTTAGTCTCCTTAAATCTGACCATCTTAATTAATTATTTTATTTATGGAAATTGACCATCTTAATTAATTATTTTATTTTAAGGAAATTGACCATGTTTTAGTCTCTTACAAATGTTTAGGAAAATTACCAAGTTTCTATATGATTTAATTTTAACCCAAACTGTATAATATTTGCATTGAGATCCCTTAATTGGGTCCATCACACGGTGCTATTGATTTAAAACTATATAGTATAATTAATTTGTATAATTTTCTTTAATTACATTGAAATACCTTGGTTTCTGGATTTAATATATAGTATTGATAGATAGATAGATAGATAGATAAATTATTATTATTATTATTATTATTATTATTATTATTATTGTTGTTGTTGCCGCCGCCCTACCCTTCCCCTAATTATTGTTTCACGCAAACACGAAAAAGAAAAAAAAAAAAAAAAAAAAAAAGAGGCAGAGAGCAGCGAGAACGAGAACAAGAACGAGAGCGAGATCGAGTTAGCACTGCGAGTCGGCTTTACTACACTCAAGCTTTCATCCCTTCCTTAACCATGATAGCGGTAAGTGTTCTCTTAAACAAGCTTTGGATATTGAGTTTGTTTAGAGTCGGTTAGATGTCGGGTTTGCGAGGCCGTATACTCTTGTTTCGGGCTCAATTTGGAGTCGGGTTATAGGTACTTCGCTGTTCTTTGTTAGTGTATCGTTGAGAGTGCACATGAGGATGTTCTTACTTACAAGTTGGGGTCGTTTTAATGTCTGATGCCGGGTTGGGCAGTAGCAGAAGGGTCTCTGTTTTGTGTCGGTTTCGGCATAGTTTCACTGAGCCCATAATCATCATAGGAATCGAGTTATCATATAAAATTTGTACCACAGCTTAGTTTCTTAATGGGTAGTGAAATGATAATGGTCTCGGGCTGTTTCGTTGCCGTTGCGGCGATGCTGTAGTCCTCTGTTTTGGTTTTTTTGTATTCAGACTGAGGTAATTGAAGTATAGTGATGTTGGAGCTGGTTGTGCTAGGTAAGGTCGTGGGCGTTGAGTATGGGTTATTAGAGATGTCGGGGTTACGTCATTGACTGGCCGTGATGTTGTGCGTGGCTGGCCGTGAGATTATACATGTTCTAGTGCGCTTGCGTAGTGGTGCCTGCTAGCGTGATTGTCGAGCGTTATTAATGTGTGCGTAGGTGCAAAGGGTCAGTGAAGGTAATGTTCTTATTTGTTTTTTTTTTATTAAGTTGGTGTCTAGAACAATTGGGCACCTGATTTCATATGTCAATATTGTTACAAGGAGTTGTGCCTTGCCGTCTTGGTGGTGAAACCTTTACCATTAGCTTAGAATAGTGGGCCGCACTTGTTCTGTTTTGGGCTGGTGTATCCTCGCATTTCGCAAGCAGATGGCGTCAAATATATTAATTCATGATATTTGTAGATGGGGCGTGGCGTGGGTTGGATTGGACGTGAGATTTGTGGACATGGTAGTTAAGACCATGATTTGAACTAATTTAATTATGTTAGTTGTATTGAATAATTGACTAGTTTAGATTTATTTAGTTAGTTATTAATTGGTACGTTTTATAATTGAAGCTTCGGGTTTGGTAGATGACCGTCATTGATGGGCCTTGCTAATTGGATTTTCGACCGTCTCAGGTAGGGATACTCTACTCAATCTTGTGTTAAATTGATAACTGTTTTATTGGAAGTTGGGAATTCGTATGCTTATTATTGTATGCTGTAATGATTAGTATTGCGATTGTTATTGACGTGGGAAAGAGATAAGCAATACTGGCCTTTAGGCTCCGTGAATAAAATAAAAATAATTGCCATTAAGTTGGTCCGAATATGCCATTAAGTTGGTCCGAGAATGCCATTAAGTTGGTCTGTGATTGCCATTAAGTTGGTCCGTGATTGCCGTTAATCGGTTCGTTTGGTAATGCCGTTAATTAACGGTTTGTGTTTCTAATGCTTCTGGACGGTTTAAATTTATTGAAAGTGTTTTCTTACTGTTCTGTTTTTCCCTACTCAACCTCGTGGTTGACAGTGTATTCGTGAACACCTATGATGAACCGTAATTGGGGAGCAAACTTGAGAGGTACCTGAGACTAGCTGGCTAGGAGCTTTGGGGAGGCGTGAGGAGTTTGGCGTGATGACCTAGACTTTTAGCTAACTTATCTTTATATCTACAAACTTAGTATTTTATTTCTGCTGCGAGTTGTAATTAATTTTATTTCATGTTTTTTTTAGTATTAGTTAAATTGTAACAAAACCCTTATTCGCTAAATTTTTAATCTAAAGTACTTTGGTTGTTATACTTTGTTATTCACTATCTCGGGCAACCGAGATGGTAATGCTCTCATTTACTTTAGAGGCATAGCTAAAGGCTTCTGATTAAATGGGCGTGTTATAAAGATGACCACAAACCTATCCAAGAATGGCTTGAAAATCCGGTTCATAAGCTCCATGAAAACTGCTGGTGCATTTGGCAACCCAAAAGGCATCACTACGTACTCATAGTGACCATATCGTGACCGAAAAGCTGTTTTAGGAATATCCTCATCTGCTATCCTCAACTGATGATAATCCGATCTCAAATCGATCTTAGAAAACACTCATGCGCCACTCAGCTGGTAAAAAAGATCATCAATCCTTGACAAAGGATACCCGTTCTTCACCGTGACATGATTCAGCTCCCTATAGTCGAGGCATAGCCTCATATTCCCATCTTTCTTTTTCACAAACAACACTGGTGCTCCCCACGGTGAAACACTAGGCCGAATATACCGGTTGTCTAATAGGTCATTCCGCCGCTTCTTCAACTCTTCCAACTCTTTAGGGCCCATACGGTACGGTGCTTTAGATATAGGCCTCGTCCCCGGTTTGAGCTCAACATTGAAGTCGATATCTCTCTTAGATAGTAACCCCGGTATCTCATCTAGAGAAACGTCACTAAACTCCCCAACCACAGGTATATCAGACGCCAATGGCTGCTCCAAATGCATATCTCTCACTTGGCAAAGAATCAAAGGACACTTCTTCCTAAAACATGACTTTAGAGTCATCACCGCGAAAAACTTAGATTTTGATCTCACTACGAACAACCTATATGATACCTTGACTCCCTTAGGCCTCTTTAGAGATACTCTATTTTGTCTGCAATCTATCTTAGCATCATACCTGCCCAACCCGACGATGACCTCAAATCCATCCATAGGAAACTCTAACAAGTTAACTGGTAAGTCTACCTCCCCCACCAACATGGATACATCTCTATACAACTTAGAACATGACACCGACTCCCCTTAAGGTATAAACACATTATCTTTCACCAGCTCATACTCAACCAAACCCATAGCTAAGGCATGACTCCTAGATACAAAAGAGTGGGTTGCCCCCGAATTAAACAGGACAAAAGATGGCGTATTATGAACAAGAAAGGTATCGGTAACAACATGAGATTTGTTCTCTACCTCCTTCTTGCCCATAGTAAAGAGCTTCCCACTGCTTTTTTGACCCCCACCCTGGACCGTGGTAGTCGAAGTAGTCGGCTTGCTGTCGAGTTCTGTGTCACACTATTGTTCGGACGCTGATAGGACCCTCCATTGTTGCGGTTGTAGCCGCCATTGTTGTTCTTCCCTCCGCGATTACCCCACGACCCAGATGGTCTGTTGCTAGCAAAACTCTGGCTTGGAGCCTGAGAAAATTTCCCCGCAAAGCCTCCTCCTCCTTTGGGACTGATGCACTCATGCCTCTTATGACCCACTCTGCCTTAGTTGAAGCAGGTAAGGTTGGAGTTATCACTAGTACTCCGACCGCCTCCTCTTCCCCAAGCCCGAGATCCCCCTGCATACCAAGACCCTCCGAAAAAGGCCTTAGCCTAACCGTGATTGCTCCTCTTGTGGCTCGACTGGTTGCCACTCTCACTCTCCGTCTTTCTCTACTCAGCATTCCTTTCCTTAGCCTTCTTGGCCAAGTCTACTAACCTCTCAGCATGCCCAGCTCATGCATATACCTTTTTCACATCGGTGAGTACCCCAGTTGGTAGTCTATCCATGATCTTCGGTGCCAACCCCTTTTCAAAACGAAGAGCTAAACCTCGTTGACCCATCTGCATATCCTCTGTGTAGCGTGACAATTCTAGGAACCGGTGATAGTACTCCATGACGGTCATATCATCAGCCATGGTGAAAGAATCGAACTCAGCTCTCAGCTTGTGACGGATGTGCTCCGGCACAAAATGCTTCCTCACAACGCTCTTGAAGCCTGACCATGGGATAACATCATATCTCTGATCCTTATAGTATACCCTAGCATCCTCCCTCACATTCTGCCACCAGACCCCGGCCTCATTCCTTAGGTAGAACACAACCTGTTCTACCATCATCTCTGTCGGATACTTCACGACCTCTAGAAGATTCTCCATATCGCGGTGCCAATTATCGAGCAGCTTTGGCTCACCGGTTCCCTCATAAGTAGAGGGGTGGAAGCGATAAATGGTGGTGCTTAGTTGGGATGCATCCATCGGTTTCTCACCTTCCTTACCCACGTTCTTGAGTGCCTCCATGAGAGCATCTTGCTGCTCAATCATACGGGCAATCTCATCCACAGTCATCTCTGTAGCTTGGATGTATGCAGCTGACCTCTTTGGTGGCATGTTGAGCTGATATAACCAAGAAAACGTAAGCACATAGCCTACGACTCAAAATAAACAAACCATCCGCCAAAGAAGCACTCGGCCGAGTACTGTGAAATACTCGGTCGAGTAAGGACTACTCGGTTGAGTACTGAGACTACTCGACCGAGTATTCCACTCCAGTAGCCAACCTCCAAAACACATAGAACATACTCGGCCGAGTATATACGATACTCGGTCGAGTATGCATCACTCGGTCGAGTACCCCTCTTACTCGGCCGAGTGATCACAACCAGTAGCTACTACCTCGTACACACAAACGAACACTCGGTCGAGTACCCGTCGTGCTCGGCCAAATCATGCCAAAAACGAGCTAACTATTACGGGAAAACACACTTAAACAAGCATACGATATATCCTACATATTACTACCCTTCCAAATCCAAGTAATAACACATATATCATGCTCAAGTACTACCATGCTTAAGATACGCAATCATTTTCTCATTTCATCTAACAACTTCACAAGAATCACAGCTATAGGTACAACACACATTACTTCAAACACACAACGATTCTCCAAACACCCCCAGGTTGACCACCTCGAAGTTGTAAGGGCCTCAATGCGACGTCGGGATGTCTCCCAAGTCTTTGCGGTAGCTCCAAACAACTCCTACCCGGGTTCATTTTATTTAGACTCCCTATGGTCATTTGGTTCATTGGTTTTAAGTTCCAAAATTGTCGCTCTAATACCACTTTGTAATACCTCCACATAACAAGGTGCCTTACCAAGAACCACCCTAGGATGAGAACCTGTTACCATCTCGGTTGCCCGAGGTTAGTATCAAAATTAACCATCCTGAAACATTTATTAATGTATAAAGTTTAAAAGATTACATTGTCTCAAAGCAAAACCAAATTAATGTATATGAAATCTCAATACAACTGGAAACCAAAACAACTACTTGTAATAGCGAAAGCTAGACTCGAAGTGATGACATCCCATCTTGTCCCCGTATCCAAAGACAACCATCACCTGTCACAATCTGCTCACCATTCCCGAATGGATCACCATAGTTTTACAAAACAACGGCGAGGTAAGTTCACTGTATAATTAAGATACGCAAGTTACAATAATAGCAATGAAAACAAATCCACCATCATTCTCCAATTCCATGATAGATAGTCCACACCGCCAGTGGGGGACCGCAACCTTGCCCACCTAAGAGTGAGATCCCTGAAAAAATCTCCCTTTTGAAAATAAATAAATAATATGGAGTCGCCAGTAGGTTTTATAAAAAACATACATAAATGGGTAAATTGTTGATTACAGCCTTTTATAAACCTCATTTTGAAAATTACAGCCTTATATAATTTTTTTTGAGAATTACATCCAAAATATTACTTTTCTTCTAAAATTGCACCAACTTGAGGATTTCGGTGAATTTTTATGATGTTTTTATGATGTTTGGGGTGATTAATTGGTTTGTGTTAAGGAGAGGTAAAAAATCTGGGTAAGTAGGCTCTCAAATAATAAAGGATACATCATAAAAACATCATCAAAAATCACCAAAAACCTCAAGTTGGTGCAATTTTAGAAGAAAAGTAATATTTTGGATGTAATTTTCAAAAAAAATTATATAAGGCTGTAATTTTCAAAATGGGGTTTATAAAAGGCTGTAATCAACAATTTTCTCTACATAAATAATTTTAACGGAAAAGGGCCCTTTTGATCCCTGGAATGGGGATTGATCCGTCACTCCGGTCTAAACCAAAGATTGCGGATTCGAGGATAAAGGTACGGTTAGGGAAGGTGTTAGGCACCTGGACCGCCCATCAAACTGACGGCCTCTACTATTTATTTGTAATATTTATATTTGACGAAATTAAGACGAAAAGAAAATAAAGTTAGAAACAAACTTATTAAGACAAGTTTATTAGGTTAGTCAATACAATACATTGCGAAAATAAATAAAAGGTAAAATAAAAGAATTAAATAAAAAGGAGTAAAGAAAAACTTATTAGATATTGGTACCCTCAGGCCTATTTAGATGTTTGACTATGAATGATTTTTAAATTTGTCGTAGATTAACGGCTCTTATGCGCTTATATGAAACTTCCAAAATTTTATGTATGTGGTTTGATTTGAAACTGGGATAGAATATTTGAGGCGGTATATAAGAGTATAGAATTTATGGCTCGGATCTTGTGTGTATCTGGAATATCTCGTTATATTTGTGTGTGTTGTATCTCTGTCCGTCGGCAAAGGTATCATATGGTCTTCTATTTATAGTCTTGAAATGAGCTTCAATGAAAACTGGAAACTAAAGAGATAAAACTTGCGTCGCCTCAAAGTGTATCCGCATCAAAGTCAATTACTATCTTCTGCATGCACTACGATTGCCTTCCACTATCAACCGTCTCTCTCTTATTTTCCCTTGTTCTCTATGTTTATTAGCTGTTACCAACTAATAATTAAATATAAGGTTTTTCATGAATAGAAAGATGGGTTGCCTTGTAATTCTTGCTTATTAGGCCCACTTGTGGTTAATTGCCATTTCGAGCACAATGTGTAAAAAGTGTACTTTCTTATTACGGTTTCGTGCCATCAAGTTATTATAAAGGTATAATTATTAGAATTAAATAAATGGGTTATAAATATAATAAATTGTTGAAGTGGATCAGGTCATAAAATGGTTGTTTTTGTGTTATTTTGATTTATTTCTCGGATAATAAGCGTAAAGAGCCATAAGTTACAACATTGTCAATTTTCATTTAGCCATTACCTTTTAGCCTCATCATCGGGTACCCGTAAGGCTAGTAGAAAAATTTGAGGTGTCTACTGATGCTGTATTTTATATAAGGTTTTTACCTCATTTTTACACGTATTTCTGTACTATTTATGTACCATCTAGCTACAAATACCCCCGAATAGTCTACTTTGGTTTGTCTTGTGTAAATTGCAGGTACGGACCAGAAAGAAGATAAACCGAGCCTAAACTTGTCTCATTTGCTTGTATTTGTGGAGAATAAGGAATTGGAGCTTACAATCTATCACTTAAAAGACGCGTGAGCTGACCTCGGAAGGTGTCAAGGAATCCTACGTGCTAATATAGCTCGATAAACCACTTATTAGTCAATCGAATGCTTTATCTATTGAAGATTCACTCGATCGAGTTGTTCTGAGGCTCGATCGATGAGGCTAAAACAAGAAGTACTTGATCGAATGGTTTTTCTGTTTGATCGAGAGGGATTGCTGGTTATGTCCTCGATCGAGTGGTTTTGTTCCACTCGATCGAGAGGTTTCACCTTGTACGTGTGTTTTTGCTTTATCTCGTGTTGGGCTTTGTAATTAGTTTTAAACTAGGTTAAATAGGATGTGTAACGACTTCTTCATCATCTCTTAGACTACGATACTCTCTCTTCCTCTCTACTCTCTCAGACTAGTACTCTTGAATTATTGCTTGGATTGAATCTTGTAATCGGTACCTCTTTCTTTTATCTTAATCTTAATCTTTTGTTTCTCTTTAATTCTTTCTCTCTTATTTGTTTTTGTTATCATTAACCTCTCATTACTTGCTACCATGTTTAATTCTCCTTGCTTGTGTATGATTGTTGCTATCACAATAATAATGCATATCTAATTTCTCTTGCTAAGGCTTAGGAAATCCATGATTATGAAGGAATTTTAAATCGAATGATTAGGTTTAATGCTAGTGTAGTTTATGTTGTTAATCATTACATTTAATTGTTTCTGCCTAATTGTGTCGACGCAATTAGTCATTACATTAAACCGCAGTAAACCTTGACCTAGATCGGAAGATTGGAAAGGGTGAGACTTGTAGCGAACATTAGGGCACATAGTGAGGGCGGAAGCTAAGCTATCTGTGCTTTAGGGCGAATTGAGACCGGAAGGAGATATTCACTGCCCCTTTGACCATACTTGCATTGACCCGAGACTTAGATTGCATGACTGAAGAATCATGGTGAACCGACTGTCTTAGCTGTTTTCTCTCTATTCGCTTAACCTTTATTCCTTTGTTTTTCCTCTCAATCTTGATCTCTTTTAGACTAGAACAAATAATTAAAACTCCCAGAACTATTACCTAGACGGACTTAATTAAGTTGACATTTTCCCATCTCTCTGTGGAGATCGACCCTACTTGCTGCTAACTTCTGTTAGTTGTATCTAGGTATTTATTTTTGGTACCTGACGACGGTATCAAATTTTGGCGCCGTTGCCGGGGAGGTGGCGTAATTTTGTTGCTTGTATTAAGTTTGTCTCTCATCTCAAGGAATTTATTCTTGAGATTGATCTCATATTTTTTGTTAGTTCTTGATAAGTTTTGCAGGATATCCGTTCTAGAAGAAAACATTATCGTACCTGCTTCACTGTAAATTCTATCTGCCAGGATGCCGAATATAGCCAGTCATTCAGAGCCTACGGTGGATTCTCTTCCAAAAGGTTTCCTGTTACCGACCACTGATTCGGGGACCTTTGGAATCCACCCCTCTTACATACAATTGGTCGAGAGAAATCTCTTCAGGGGGGTAGCTGGAGAAGATCCCTGCAAGCATATAGAATTATTTACAGAATATTGTTCCACCATTCCTCTTGCTGCTGGGGTGACACAAGACCGAGTGAAGGGAGTCCTTTTCCCCTTCTCTTTGACTGATGATGCCCGGGAATGGTTGAGAGATTTAGACAGGGAAGCTGCCGGTGTAACCGTCTGGAATTCCCTTGCCTTGGCCTCTTACAGGCGATATTTTCCACCACAGCGCACTAATGCGTTGAGAGCTCAAATTACTACATTTGAGCAACTACCTACTAAAGACTTGAATGGGGCTTGGATCAGGTTCAAGAAGCTCGTCCGTTCTGTACCTCACCATGGTTTCAAGCGATGGTTCTTATGTACCCAATTCTACAATGGGTTGTATCCGGACCAGAGGGCTATTCTTGATAATGCAGCCAAGGGGAGATTTCAGAAGAATATGGAGGATGATAAAGGATGGCATCTTATTGAAGAAATGGCCATTCATGTTGCCGAATACGGAAATCCACGAGGAGGTAGGCATGTGAACGAGTTGGTAGTAGCTGAGGTGGAAAGTCCTAGCGGAAGTCTAGGTAGTGCGGAGATTATACAGACTACGGGTGAGCATGCACAAGTTTGTGCTATTACTGAGCATGAGATAATATGTGGTAGATGCGGTATGGAGGGGCACGACCCTATCGGTTGTATGGCAAATGTAGAGCGTGTCCTTGCCTATCAAAAATTCATGCAAGGAGTTCCTTTTTCCAAATTATATGAAGACTTGACCTCAACAAGTGCTTCTACTTCTCCTACACCAACGCCGCAACCGGACTCCCCCTCTACAAATGGGGAGTTAGCCGAACTGAAATCATTGTGTGGATATGGGCCACAGGCCGGTCTGCGGATTTGGCTGCCTACCGATCTGCGGTCATGGGGCGCCTGCAGGCTAAGCCAATCGATGGACGTGCAACGGTCTTTTGAAAGCCACGCTCGGCGGCGTATAAATGCTTTCGACCGGATCGCTTTAGATCGGTCGGTTTCGTCTCGGTAAAGGTCTCGAAACGATTAGAGATGTTCAGAGTCGCCACAAAGCAATTATGGGATGCCTGGAACCCGTTCGAAATCCACTTTATACCTCGGTCAAACGAAGCACAAAGCAGTGTTTGACATAGGTACTAAAGATAAGGACTCGTCCCCCTTTTAGCATTCTATGCCTAAAATGACTCTCGTGCGCCCTGGATAAGACCATCCACTATCCAAAGGTTCTGAGTAAGGGGTGAGGGTACGTATTGTGAACCCCTTTAATCGGACACCCAATCCCGCCCGCGTTAGCGGCCTCTACTGATCGATCGTGGTTGTTTAAGTGCAAGAGTTGATAAAACGGTGTAAATGCATGAATGCACATCCAAAAGTTTTAACCTAACATGTGAGCTTTCTAAGTCGGTTTGTTAATCCAAGTATCAGGCATAATATGTTAAGTTGGATTTAAATTGGTTTGCATGTGAAAACGGAAATTAAACATCCATTTACCAAATTCGGATTATGATGCTTAACACGATCCATTATTTGAAAAAGAGTGTCAAATGACAAAGTGTAAAAACGTAAGCTTGTCAATCTGATCCGTCATGTGTTCAGATTAACCGTAATCGGGATCGTCCTAGACAAGTGCTAAAAACGAGGCAGAACAGTGCCAGGCAGCCCTGTTAAGGCGCGAGCCTATTGGCGAGGTAAGGGGCTCTGCCCAGGTTTTGAAATATGAAAGCAGAGGGCCTCTTGGGGCGTGAGCCATGGGGCGAACCAAGGGGCGTCTCCTGGTTGTTAAAAAGGTTGTTTAAAACCGTTTTTTGTGATTAATGATTTGCAAGTATGATTTGCATGACTCGGAATAATTACTATTATATTAGTAATATTCGTTGTCGGATTTGCATGTTTGAAAAACATGATTTACAAATAAAAATGTAAAATGTTTGATTTGAACTAATTATGTTAAGTTCGATTATTTGTAATTAGTCAAGTTTGTCATCATACTCGGATTAAACCGATATGGTATAAAGAACCAATGATGATTATGAATTATGACTAATATATTAACAAATGTAAACAAATGAGAAAAAATTGTAAATAAAATAAAAGGGGGTTAAAATACCCATTAAAATGTAATTAACCAATAATATCATCGAGTCACGGAATAAACCGTCATGGTATAAAGAACCATGGATGATTTTGTTTTATGCTTAAAACGTTTATCATAAAAATGATTTGAAACATTTAAAACGGTAGAAACCGATTACAAATAAGAAATGAAATAAAGAGGAAACACGAGAACAATCACGGTTGAGTCTAACCTGGACACCCATAAGAGGCGCGAGCCTCCCTGCATAGCAAGGAGCTCCTATCTCAAGGCCAAAACTCGGTTTTGGCTCGTCTAACCTATATTTGAGTCGTGTTTATGCATTGTTCATGCTTATAGACTCATAAAAACAGTAAATACATGAAATAAAGGGAGTTGTTTACACCCTCAAACTTACGTGTATTGATGTTTACGAGGTAGACGACTTTAGAGACGGTTTTCTCGTTGTGACTACTCGCGATCAAAGAAGTTTAAAAGAGTGCCTTAAAAAAGGATTTTGTTTTGAAAATATGTTAATTAAAACATGTTGATTGATGAATTGAGTTGGTCAAATGGGTCGGTCGAATGCACGGCGACGGTACCAAACAATATGTGTAAGGCTTGTATTTACGATCGGTAGGTCGTAAACACGTGTCGATTTTGTGACTTAGGAAGTCGGGTCTAGAAGTTGAAGGGAGAAGGAGGGGGCGCACGCTCGCGTGAATATTATGGTGTGTGATGGTGGGTATTTATAGAGAAATGTGGGGAGGTAGGTCGGTTGAGTTTGCTTGGAGGCTAAGGAGACACCCCATTGAGGCGCGAGCAAGCCTGCTATGCAATAGGGTGCCCTGTCCTTTTCAATTTGGACGTGGCCAATTCTCCATCCATTGTTTGGTTGGTTTGATATGTGGTATTCATATAGGATGTCGTGTAACAATATGGGCATCTAATAAGATGATTTTGGTGTTACTTGAGGTAGGTGTTTTGTGTGCTTGACTCGGGTTTGACCCGTGTGAGTCGGGATTTGAATTTCGAATCGGTTTTTGGCCCGGTGTCGGTTTTGACTCTAATTAGGGTCATTTTAATGGAAATGACATGATAAATACATTCATGGCATTATTTTTGACATTCGAGATTTGAGTTGACTCGGGTTGACTCAGGTTGACTCAAGTTGCGAGTTTCTGAGTCGGTTTTGGGTCCGAAGATGGTTTTTACTCTAAATAGGGTTATTTTAATGCAAATGAAGTTTGAAAACTTTTGAAATCATTTTTCATATCCGAGTAGTGCATTAAACCGTCTCATATATAGCCAATCAACGCACGCATATCAAAAACACGTTATAGTCCGATCATCATCGGGTGGTTTTTGGAAGGTGCAGATACTGGGTATCTACAGAGCCCCCACTTTGACTGAGGCTTGGACAGGGCGAAAGTCAAAGTATGATATCTAGGTTAATCGAAGATTACAACCTGAAGACCATTGTGACGTCGAGGTGACTCAAAAAGGTTTGAGTCAAGGACCTGCCATCGGGAAGGGCGACGTCGAGGCGACTCGGGGATTCGAGTCAAGGACCTATGGTCGGGAACACTTTAGAGTCTGTCGACTTCTGATTCGGGTCGTTTAAAGTCCATTAGACTACGTATAAAGGCTCGCCAGCCATAAGAAGGAATCATACCTGAGGCATCTTCGGGATACGTCCTTCAATCATTTGCGCGCAAAGGCTCGCCAGCCGGTGTTGAAGGTGGTTCTTTTTGAGGATCGCCAGCCATAGGAAGGACTCATACCTGAGGTACCTTCGGGATAAGTCCTTGAATTGTTTTTTGTTTGCGGACAATAGCTCGCCAGCTGTGTTGCGGATTTGAAGGGGCTCGCCCGCCGCGGTACGTTGTAAGGCTCGCCAGCCATCGATGTTCGAATGATCGACCTTGGGAAATAGCCTGGAACATCGATCTTATTTCAAGATATTGTCTGGTAATGACTTCCAACCAGGTTGACGTTGATAGGTTCGGCTAGGAAGCAACGAACTCCAACTTGATGGGGTCCTGGAAGAACTCCATGGGGATGAATCATCTTAGAAAGGCTCTCTGTAAAACCATTTAGTGATGGCGCTGTGTCGGGATCATGAATGGCGTTGCAGGGATATTTGAAAGACCTATGGGACTTCCACTTGAAAATTGGCACTTGTTGGGGAGTTAGAAACTTCTCAGGACTCGTCGGGGATATGAGTTACCGCTCGTCGAGAGGTAGTGTATACCATGTAATTAAGCCTTTGGATTTGACGGGTCGGTGTTTGTTGGGAAGAACCCAGTACTCGGTTGGTGTACGTTCTTCTCAAGATTACCTGCGTGGTTAGTCATCACACAAATCCTCAGTCGCATAGACAATCACGTAGGGTGCAAGCATATAAGCACATAAGCATGTGAGCACTTAGCATATAAGCAACTAGCATGTAATATCTCACGTGAGGGAAGATAGGAGTTTTGAAAAGTTGTGAGATTTGATATTGAGTCTTGCTGGTCGTAGATCCGTGATTTGACAGATCAGAGACACGTAACCATTGTGACATTGACTCACACGGACGCATACTGACAGACTGACAAACAGACGACCATGAACGTGATACAAACTCAGTATCGTCACGACACGGGGGTGACTCTGACAGACATTGCTTATGTGTGCAACTCCTACCCAAGAAAAGGGTTACAACGCGCATCAGATCCTGAGATAGAAGGTCCACTTAGCTGGGGAACATGAATTGATTATCTTCTCCAGACATCTTTGCCTCCGTTTGCTAGTTTGAGATCCCTTCTCGAGGTATGATGATTCGGAGAGCGGAACCAAGACCTTGTCATCGTCCGAACCGAGCAGTAGACTATGGGCGGTTTATTTTGGACTGTAGTTGAGACTCAAAAGATGTTTGAGGATAAAGGATGGGTGGCGTCTTGAAAGAGAAGCCCCCAGAGTGAGATGGTGGGAACTCGACAAAACAAGGAATGGGCGACGTCTTAAGGAAGAAGCCCCCAGTAAAGAGGTATAAGATTAATTTTCTGCAGCTGGGTGGGCTGGTTTTGAGGATTGATGTTGAGGTTAAGATTGAGATGGGTGTGCGGTTGTGTCTTTGTTGGAGGACTGCCTACGTATTCGCGTGTTTGCGAAATCAAACCAGATCGTAGTTCTGAGCTGGTTATTGAGGATTGAAAATTGGAAATGTTGTGAAAGGAGTATGCGGTTGTGCCCTTGTAATTGGACTGCCTACGTATTCGCGTGTTTGCGAAATCAAACCAGATCGTAGTTCTGAGTGTGTGTGCAATGGGTTGCAAATTGAAGGTGTGAAAATTAAATGTGTGTGGTTGTGCCCTCATAATAGGACTGCCTACGTATTCGCATGTTTGCGAAATCAAACCAGATCGTAGTTCTGAGTGTGTGTGCCTAAGCGAGTTGTTAGGACCTTAAAGTGATTTTGAGGTGTATAGTTGTGTCCTTGAAGGACTGCCTACGTATTCACGTGAAGCGAAATCAAACCAGATCGTAGTTCAGAATGTGTGTGCCTAAGCGAGTTGTTAGGACCTTAAAGTGTGAGGGTCACGACGGTAAGTTCCGTTTGATGACTCGTCTGAATGTGTGCCTAAGCGAGTTGTTAGGACCTTAAAGTGTGAGGGTCACGACGGTAAATACCGTTTGGTGACTCGAAAAATTGATTTGAGATAATCCCTCCTTGATCATGAATCGAAGAGGTGTAATTTTTGAAAATATTCCTTATCATGTGAGCACACTAAAAAGTGGACCCTAAGGGTAGATTGAGTATGTCCCGTTCTCGGTAGAAAAGCATTCGAGGACTCCGTATCTGGGTCAGGGTGAAAATGGCTTCGACATTATGGAATGTGGAGCTTGGTAATAATGGTTTGTTTGACAGATAAAAATCTAGAGTTGAGCGTCACGACGGAAAATTCCGTTTGGTGAGTCGAAGGTTGATTGGAGATAAATACCTCTTGATCATGAATCGAAGAGGTGTAATTTGTGAAAATGTTCCTTATCATTTGAGCACACTAAAAAGTGGACTCTAAGGGTAGATTAGGTATGTCCCATTCTCGATAGCAAAGCATTCGAGGACTCCGTGGGGATTGTGGTGAAAAATGGCTTCAACATTAGGGAATGTGGAGCTTGGTAATAATGGGTTTGCTTAACAGATAAAAATCGGGAGCAAGAATTTTGTGGTGTTTAGGCCGATGAGTAACGGCTTGTAGTGTGTTGCGGAATGAGGTCTCCGGCTTGATGTGGCCTGAGCACGAAATGGTTGGTAAATAACATGGGATCAGATTTCCATGTCTGGACCTTAAAGGTTAAGGTGTGATATTACGAGTTTGAGGGGGAATCCTCAAAAGCCTAGATAGGTCTCCCTGCAACAGTCTCTAGAAGGACTTAGGGGTGAAGCGATGTTGGTCATGATCTTTGAGGGCAATCCCCAGGATCCTTGATAGGTTTCTCTGTAGTAGTCTGCAGAAGGATATAGGGGTGCTGGGCTTTGGACTTGTTTGTCCTGGACTTGGTATTTTGGACTCATGGGTCCTGGGCTTTGGACCTGTAGGTCCTGGACTTGGTGTTTTGGACTCATGGGTCCTGTGCTTTGGACTTGTTGGTCCTAGACTGGGTGTTTTGGACTCATGGGTCCTGGGCTTTGGACTTGTTGGTCCCGGACATTGTAATTTGGACTCATGGGTCCTGGGCTTTGGATTTGTTGGTCCTGGACTTTATATCTGGGTGTTGGACTCATGGGTCTTGGACTTTGGACTTGTTGGTCCTGGACTTGGTATTTTGGACTCATGGGTCCTGGGCTTCGGACTTGTTGGTCCTGGACTTTATATGTTGGACTCATGCGTCCTGGGCTTTGGACTTGTTGGTCCTGGACTTGGTGTTTTGGTGTTGGACTCGTTGGTCCGAAGTTTGAAAGGTGACGGTTTTTAAATCCGTCATTTCAGTCTTTGTGAAGATAACGAATTTGAATTCGGTTATTTCATTTTCTTGAAAAGTGACGGTTTTGAATTTCGTCATTTGAAATTGTGGGAAAATAGCGAATTTGGATTTAACTATTTCGTTTTTATTTGAAAAGGGCGGTTGTAATTCCGTCGTGTGAGGTTGTGAGAAAATAACGAATTTGAATTTCGCTATTTCAATTTTGTTTGAAAAGGACAGTTTTTAAATCCGTCGTTTGACATTGTGGGAAAATAATGAATTTGAATTTTGCTATTTTGTTTTTTTGATTTGAAAGTGACGGTTTTATTTTCCGTCGTTTGAAGTTTGTGAAAATAGTGAATTTGAATTTCACTATCTTGTTTATTTTGAAAATGACGGTTTTAATTTCGATCGTTTGAAATTTGTGAGAATAGTGAATTTGAATTTCACTATCTTGTTTTTTGATTTGAAAGTGACGGTTTTATATTCCGTCGTTTGAAATTTGTGAAAATAGTGAATTTGAATTTCACTATCTTTTTTTTTGATTTGAAAGTGACGGTTTTATTTTCCGTCGTTTGAAATTTGTGAAAATAGTGAATTTGAATTTCACTATCTTGTTTTTGTTTTGGCATTAGCCTTGGCTTTCGCTTTGGCTGAATAGATGTTGGCTAGGGCCTTCGATTTTAGCCTATCGCTTTGACTTTGGGTAAATGGATGTTGGCTTGGGCCTTTGATTTTGGCCTTTCGCTTTGACTTTGGGTGAATGGCTATTGTCTTGGGCCTTTGATTTTGGCCTTGAGCTTTGGCTTTGGGTGAATGGCTGTTGGCTTGAATGGCTTTTGGGCTTGGGCTTTCGCTTTGGCTTTGGCCTTGAGTGAATGGATATTGCCTTGGGCCTTTGATTTTGGCCTTTCGCTGTGGCTTTGGATGAATGGCTATTGGCCGAATGACTTTTGGCTTAGGCCTTTGATTTTGGCCTTTCACTTTGACTTTGGGTGAATGGAGATAGGCTTGGGCCTTTGATTTTGGCCTTTCGCTTTGGCTTTTGATTTATTGGTTCTTTGCCGTCCTTCGTTCGAGGCAGGTAAAAGTGCAGACGGGGATGTACCTGTTGGTGAAAGGTTGATAATTGGTGATGGGATGGTTTTTGTGGGCAATGGGCTTGCCTTCCGTCATTGAACATGAACAAGGAGATGTCCTGGTTTGTTATCTAGGTTTGTCGTAGAATCCCTTTGATAAAAGCTCGTCCTAAATAGGGTGCTAGTGAAAGGTTTCTATTGCCAGACATGGAATAGGTAAAGAGAATGGACACGGAGTTTCGAGTCCTCTGCTTACTCGGTACGGAACGTCACTCGAGTGTACTCACATTGAATTGGAACGTGTTGTTTGTTTTAAATCAATTCTCAAATCAATTCTCGTTGTCAACGGGAAGTGGTAAAGGAGAGAATATATGATAGTTGGAAATTGTGCTTTTATTTAGATAAATAAGAGGTTAGCACAGACTCGATGAATACATGTGACTCATGGGGACAGCCCCCACTTTGTCACTTCGGAATAAAAGGACAGACACTAGGATAGATATGAGAAAGCCTAAGACTCGGACTCAGACTTAATCGTAGATATGGACTCCTAATCATTACTTTCCTCCTCAAGGATCTCTTTCGCAGCATCCAGCGGCTTGATTGTCTGGTTTTGAGCATTGACCCACTTGAGCACTTCACTCTCGTTGTTTGGGACGATATGAGGACAATAGTCCATGAGGCTTTTATCTCCTTGCAGAAAGAGATGTTCATTAAGGTTATCTTCATCACTTGGTTGGCATAGGGACGAAGCTATCAGTTCATGATCATATTTTGAATAACATGTTTCAGTTTGAAGCACGTTTCAGTGTCATGACCATTCCCTTGATGATATTGGCAATATGCACAGTCGTCCCAGAAACGGGTTTTCCTGCTTTCACACAGGTCCGGAGTGGGCCCGATTGGTTGTAGCTTCCCTTTAGTCATGAGCTGTTGAAGAGCTGCGGCATAGGTTGTGTTGAGGTTGGTGAATGTCCTTTGAGAACGTTCAATCTTGCTATTTGACTTGAGACATTAAGGAGGATTGTCTTGACTGAGAGGTGCAATTATGATTTTGCCAGCCTCGATCATATCTTGAATGGCATGCTTGAGTTTGAAACAATTTTTGGTGTCATGGCCCTTGCCTTGATGGTATTGGCAATAGGCATTACCATCCCAGGATCGGACTCTTTTGTGTTCGGGTTTGTCCGGAGTCGGACCAATGGGTTAGAGCATTACTTCTGAAGCAAGTATCTCCAGAGCGGTGCCATATGTTATTCCCAGATCTGTGAATACCCTTTGATGTTTTCCCACGATTCCAACATTAGTGTTTTTTAGGATGTTTTTGTGAGTTTTGTTTTTGTTTTTGTCAATCCTGGGCGGAAGTAGGATTGGGTTATTGTCAATTGGAAGTTTTTGGGATGTTGCTTGATATTTTGAAAGGGATTTTGGCGAGGCAATTTCATGTTCTTTGTTGGTAGGTTCGTGGATGTGGGAACCATCGGATGACTCCTCATTTTCAACAGCTGTTGGTTGGTGAATGGAGGGTCAGTTTTCTCCTTTGTGGTCAAGTTCATTTTCGGTACTACCAAACCTCTTCTCCAAATTAGCTAGCCGAGTGTTCAAATCATCAATAGCCACTTGCAGCTTTGAGAATATGTTGTTGATAGAGACGGAGAGCATCATTATAGCGCTTTGTATGCCATATTCATCAATTGCATGAATTTTCTCATCGTCAGGAGAGATTAGATGAGAGCAGTCTAGAGAAGATTCCTAACTGTGTTCAATGGGGTTTTCTGGAGGGTTGTTTTTGTTGTTTGTTGAGGGAGGTAATGGTAACTCACCCTTTTCAATCATGTCAAGGATAACGCCTTTTAGGGGAAGACACATTTCAGTATCGTGTCCGCGACCTTGGTGATATTGAAAAAACAGTTTTCCATTCCATCTTCGGCCTCGCTTGTTTGGTAGAGGGTCCGGAGTTGGACCAAGCGGTTTGAGCTTTCCTTGGGAGATTAGCCTTTCCAAGGCCGTGGCATAAGGCATACTCAAATCAGGGAAGGACCTATGAGGTCGTCTGGTTTTGGTTTTGTCGATGGCAAGTAGCCGGCTTTCAAGGAGCTTAACCCTTTGTTCAATATCGGAAGAGGGAGAATTCCCGGTTATCATTTTCTCCTCAACATGGGAGAGACGAGTGTTCAAGTTTTCCACGGTAGCCAGGAGTCGAAGGACCATGTTGTTGGTCTCAGCAGAAGTCATGGCGGATGAAGGTTGATCAGCTTCTTGAGTTTCTTCTTGACGATCGACGACACCCAAGGGATTCCTATTTGACATAACGATAGGCTTTATAACTTGTCTTGGCAGGGGATTGCACAAACAAAGGAAAGTGCAACACATATGTATAAAAGACAGTTATGTCATGAAGACGCGACGGTGTGACTAGGTTACGAGTTCATTAAAGATCGTGAATGACCTCTTGTGTTTGAACTCTTGGTGCATGACTTTGAACTTAGACTCGAGTGTTAACTTTGGCATAGTGATGCCTAGACGACTCCTGACTTAGTTTGGATGTGTGTTGATGGCTTGACGCCATTGGACGAGACATGTACACAAACTTGACCTTTGACCCGTAATGTAGGGGAAATGCGGGTTTAAAACCCGACAGGTTTCGACTCTGCTAACGCCATTGAAGATGTCTCGACAATTAGGCGACACGACCTAGACCAGAAGGTAGGTACTAACTTCGGCGGAGATTCGACGTTATCTAGACGACTCGACTTGAAATCGATTGGGCTCTATTTGACTTGAGGCTGAATCAAAAAGGTGGACTGAAATTTTCGAAAATAGAAATTTTCAAAAAGATTCATTTGTCGCTTGATGGACGGTTTCCGAAGAGTAGGGATCTCCGAAAGCCGATCAGGTGAAAGGGTTGTCTTAGGTTTGTTTTCAAAAGACGATTTAAGTTGAGTCGGCTCGGAAAACGATGTACTGTTTCCAGAGATAGTTTTTGAAATTCCGAATTAACGGATTTGAAAATCGAGAATTGAAGAATTTGGAATTGTCATCACAATGGCCATGAAAACGGTTAAGTTTGTTTTCAAAGGATTTAAAATTGGGTTGAAAATTTGAAAACGGTTAGATTTGTTTTCAAAAGATTCGATTTTGAATTTGAAATTTGAAAACGGTTAAATTGGTTTTCAAAGATTTGATTTTGAATTTGAAATCTGAAAACGGTTAAATTTGTTTTCAAATGGTTTGAAGTTGGATTTGAAATTTGAAAACGGTTAGATTGGTTTTCAAATGATTTGGTTTTGATTGAAATTTGAAAGCGGTTAAATTGGCCTTCAAATGATTTGATTTTGAATTGGAATTTGAAAACAGTTAAATTCGTTTTCAAATGATTTGATTTTGATTTGGAATTTGAAAACGGTTAAATTTGCTTTCAAATGGTTTGATTTTGAATTGAAATTTGAAAACGAGTAGATTTGTCTTCAAATGGTTTGAAATTGGAATTAAAATTTGAAAACGCTTCAATTTGTTTTCAAACATTTGAAGATTGGATTTGAGATTTGAAAACGGTTAGATTTGTTTTTAAAGATTTGAAAATTGGATTTGAAATTGAAAACGGTTAAATTTGTTTTCAAATGATTTGGTTTTGATTGAAATTTGAAAGCGGTTAAATTGGCCTTCAAATGATTTGATTTTGAATTGGAATTTGAAAACAGTTAAATTCGTTTTCAAATGATTTGATTTTGAATTGGAATTTGAAAACGGTTAAATTTGCTTTCAAATGGTTTGATTTTGAATTGAAATTTGAAAACGAGTAGATTTGTTTTCAAATGGTTTGAAATTGGAATTGAAATTTGAAAACGCTTAAATTTGTTTTCAACGATTTGAAATCGGATTGAAATTTGAAAACGGTTAAATTTGTTTTTTAGTTTTGAATTTGAAATTTGAAAACGGTTAAATTTGTTTTCAAATGATTTTAATTTGAATTTGAATTTGAAAACGGTTAAATTTGTTTTCAAATGATTTGAATTGAAAATTTTGAGGATTGAATTCGTCATTACGACGGGTTAAAAAAAACCATTTTGACCTTTGAACGGGTTAGAAAAACCGTTTTGACCATTGAAAGGCAGTATGCAAATTAAAAGGTGTGAGAATTGAAATCGTTATTACGACGGCTTAGAAAAGCCAAATTTGATTTCGAAGACGAGATTTGAAATTTGGAAAGTTGCACGGGTTGAAATCGTCATTATGACGGTTTGGAAAACGTTTTAATTTAAAAACTGATTTCGAAATTTGAAAATTCGAGGGTAGAATTCGTCATTACGACGGCGTAAAAGGGCGCTTTGAGAAATGCAAAGATCGGCGAGAGACCGAGGTTTGAAACGACCATTATGACGACTTAAAAGGGTATTTTGAAATGGTTTGTGAAAACCAAGGTTTGAAATCGTCATTACAACGGTATGAAAAGGTGCATTTGAAATTGGTTATAAAAACCGGGTTTTGAAATGGCCATTATAACGGCATAAAAAGGTGCTTTGAAATGGTTATAAAAACCGGGTTCGAAAATCGTCATTACGACGGCCTAGAAAGGCGTGTTAAAATGGTTGTAAAAAAACCTGGGTTTGAAAATTGTCATTACGACGGCCTAGAAAGGCGTGTTGAAATGGTTATAAAAAACCGGGTTTGAAAATCGTCATCACGACGGCCTAGAAAGGCGTGCAACGGTCGGCGAAAGACCGAGGTTTGAAACGGACATTATAACGGCGCAAAAAGGTGATTTTGAAAGTTTGAAAATGACACGGAAGGACTTATGATCAAGTAGCACATAAGCACTCACAGTTTCGTTATATTATGCATTATGCTGACACGGGTTTTGGCTTAGAAGGGTGGGTTACACACCAAGCAATCAAACCCCGATTTGCGAGAGGGATACCAATCCAAACAAAATGTGAAAGGAGGGTGCCCTAGCCTTGTGCTCGAAAATGATGAAAGCTCTTTGACGGAACAGAAATGTGTAACGTCAATAGCATGCTTGACTCAATCGGGATTCGAAACGCGGGGATGAGAAAACTCACGCCAACGAGACGAGCCAATTAGTCGAAAAGGGTTAGGTTGTGGGCCCGGACAAGGAACCAGACCGTGACCGTAATATCAATTAATGCATTCCAACCAAGACCTCGTTCGAGTCTCACCATCTAGGGATGACAAAGACGTAAGTGTCCTAGTTATCCCAGTGGAGTCGCCAATCTGTGGACATGGGCCACAGGCCGATCTGCGGATTTGGGCCACCTACCGATCTGCGGTCACGGGCCACCTGCACGCCGAGACAATCGGTGGACGTGCAGCGGTCTTTTGAAAGCCACGCTCGGTGGCGTAAAAATGCTTTCGACCGGATCGCTTTAGATCGGTCGGTTTCGTCTCGGTAAAGGTCTTGAAACGATTAGAGATGTTCGGAGTCGCCACGAAGCAATTATAGGATGCCTGGAACCCGTTCGAAATCCACTTTATACCTCGGTCAAACGAAGCACAAAGCAGTGTTTGACATAGGTAGTAAAGATAAGGACCCGTCCCCCTTTTAGCATTCTATGCCTAAAATGACTCTCGTGCGCCCTGGATAAGGCCATCCACTATCCAAAGGTTCCGAGTAAGGGGTGAGGGTACGTATTGGGAAGCCCTTTAATTGGACAGCCAATCCCGCCCGCGTTAGCGGCCTCTACTGATCGATCGTGGTTGTTTAAGTGTAAGAGTTGATAAAACGGTGTAAATGCATGAATGCACATCCAAAAGTTTTAACCTTACATGTGAGCTTTCTAAGTCGGTTTGTTAATCCAAGTATCAGGCATATGATGTCAAGTTGAATTTAAATTGGTTTGCATGTGAAAACGGAAATTAAACATCCATTTACCAAATTCGGATTATGATGCTTAACACGATCCATTATTTGAAAAAGAGTGTCAAATGACAAAGTGTAAAAATGTAAGCTTGTCAATCTGATCCGTCAAGTGTTCGGATTAACCGTAATCGGGATCGTCCTAGACAAGTGCTAAAAACGAGGCAGAACAGTGCCAGGCAGCCCTGTTAAGGCGCGAGCCTATTGGCGAGGTAAGGGGCTATGCCCAGGTTTTGAAATATGAAAGCAGAGGGCCTCTTGGGACGCGAGCCATGGGGCGAACCAAGGGGCGTCTCCTGGTTGTTAAAAAGGTTGTTTAAAACCGTTTTTTGTGATTAATGATTTGCAAGTATGATTTGCATGACTCGGAATAATTACTATTATATTAGTAATATTCGTTGTCGAATTTGCATATTTGAAAAGCATGATTTACAAATAAAAATGTAAAATGTTTGATTTGAACTAATTATGTTAAGTTCTATTATTTGTAATTAGTCAAGTTTGTCATCGTACTCGGATTAAACCGACATGGTATAAAGAACCAAGGATGATTATGAATTATGACTAATATATTTACAAATGTAAACAAATGAGAAAAATGGTAAATAAAATAAAAGGGGGTTAAAATACCCATTAAAATGTAATTAACCAATGATATCATCGAGTCACGGAATAAACCGTCATGGTATAAAGAACCATGGATGATTTTGTTTTATGGTTAAAACGTTTATCATAAAAATGATTTGAAACATTTGAAACGGTAGAAACCGATTACAAATAAGAAATGAAATAAAGAGGAAAGACGAGAACAATCACGGTTGAGTCTGACCTGGACACCCATAAGAGGCGCGAACCTCCCTGCATAGCAAGGAGCTCCTGTCTCAGGCCAAAACTCGGTTTTGGCTCGTCTAACCTATATTTGAATCGTGTTTATGCATTGTTCATGCTTATAGACTCATAAAATCAGTAAATACATGAAATAAAGTGAGTTGTTTACACCCTCAAACTTACGTGTATTGATGTTTACGAGGTAGACGACTTTAGAGACGGTTTTCTCGTTGTGACTACTCGCGATCAAAGAAGTTTAAAAGAGTGCCTTAAAAAAGGATTTTGTTTTGAAAATATGTTAATTAAAACATGCTGATTGATGAATTGAGTTGGTCAAATGGGTCGGTCGAATGCACGGCGACGGTAGAAAATAATATGTGTAAGGCTTGTTTTTACGATCGGTAGGTCGTAAACACGTGTCGATTTTGTGACTTAGGAAGTCGGGTCTAGAAGTTTAAGGGAGAAGGAGGGGGAGGACGCTCGCGTGAATATTATGGTATGTGATGGTGGGTATTTATAGAGAAATGTGGGGAGGTAGGTCGGTTGAGTTTTCTTGGAGGCTAAGGAGACACCCCATTGAGGCGCGAGCAAGCCTGCTATGCAATGAGGTGCCCTGTCCTTTTCAATTTGGACGTGGCCAATTCTCCATCCATTGTTTGGTTGGTTTGATATGTGGTATTCATATAGGATGTCGTGTAACAATATGGGCATCTAATAAGATGATTTTGGTGTTACTTGAGGTAGGTGTTTTGTGTGCTTGACTCGGGTTTGACCCGTGTGAGTCGGGATTTAAATTTCGAATCGGTTTTTGGCCCGGTGTCGGTTTTGACTCTAATTAGGGTCATTTTAATGGAAATGACATGATAAAGACATTCATGGCATTATTTTTGACATTCAATATTTGGGTTGACTCGGGTTGACTCAGGTTGACTCGAGTTGCGGGTTTCTGAGTCGGTTTTGGGTCTGAAGACGGTTTTAACTCTAAATAGGGTTATTTTAATGCAAATGAAGTTAGAAACTTTTTGAAATAATTTTTCATATCCGAGTAGTGCATTAAACCATCTCATATATAGCCAATCAACGCACGCATATCAAAAACACGTTATAGTCCGATCATCATCGGGTGGTTTTGGAAGGTGCAGATACTGCGTATCTAGACATTTGTATTGAACTTAACACAACAGCTTGGGGAGAAATACAACAAGAATAATACCGCTATTGTGGAGCTAAGAGAGCAAGTTGCGCAATTAACACTCGCGCAACAACAAGTTAATCATCCACCCTCGTGCGACCGAATCAATGCAAATAATCTCCGAAGTGGTCTTGCTTATGATGGGCCAAAAATTCCGGAAGATGAGGTAGTGACAGCTGATGATACCCCGGATGACGAGTTAGAAGAGTTGATGGACGATATCCCTTCTGAATACTGTCCTGCTACTCGATTGACCGAGATCTCTGTTCGATCGAGTGAAATAGCCCATCCAGTTACTCGATCGAGTATAAATCCCACTCGATCGAGAGGTGCCCAATTAACGGACTTCAATCGAGGAGTTTATTCTTCTCGATCGAACACTTTGGCAGAAAAAATTACTCGATCGAGTGATTCTGGGACTCGATCGAGAGAACCTGAAACTCAAGAACTCGATCGAGAGGTTCAACTGCCTCGATCGAGTAATTCTCATGATAAAACCACTCGATCGAGTGAAAAAACTACTCGATCAAGTGCCAGAACCAGGGGAGCTTCAATTTTAATATCTAATTCCGCTACCGTGTCATCTTCCCCTGCTGTGAAGGCGTCACGTGCTGATAAAGGTAAAGAGAAAGTCGCGGGTCCACTCGTTGCTACCAGAGTGCCCTATCTAGGACGTCTGAAGGACGCTAATGTTGAGCGACAGTACGGTAAGTTTGTGGACGTTGTCAAGAACCTCCAGGTAACTGTCCCTTTTACGGAACTTATTACCCAGGTACCTACTTACGCTAAATTTATGAAAGATATTGTGACGCGTAAGAGAGAGCTAAGTGAATTTGAGACTGTTGCTTTCATGGAAGAGTCTAGTAATTTACTTTTAAATAAAGATCCACCTAAAATGAAAAACCCGGGTAGTTTCTCTATTACCCGTATTATAGGCAATGAAGTAATAGATAAGGCTCTTTGTGATTTAGGAGCCAATGTCAGTGTCATGCCTCTGTCTGTCTGCAAGAAATAAAAAATGGGTCACCTTAAAATGACTAATATTACATTATAGATGGCTGATAGATCTGTAAGACGACCCTTGGGTATCTTAGAGGACGTGCCTGTGAAAGTAGGCAAGTTCTTTATACCAGTATACTTTATCATTTTAGACATAGTTGAGGATACCCGGACCCCAATTATACTAGGAATACCATTCTTATATACAGCTGGGGTTATTATTGATGTCAAAAAGAGCGTTTGACTCTTGCAGTAGGGGACGACACGATTACTTTCAGTCTGCCTAGTACTTTGGCTCGGCCAATGATAGAGAATACATGTTATTTTGTTGATATTGTTAACGAGTCTGTCTATGACTTTTGGCCGGGTTCTTTTATAAAGGAGCCACTAGAAGCCCAAATGCTTTTGGATGAGTGTGCAGATAACCTGATAACAATGACGCTGTGTTGGAATTGCTTGAAGGTGCTTTAGAGGAGCGTGGACTCACCGGTGCTGAGGGAGAGAAAGTGGAACAGATGATCAGTACTCTTTGCACGTAAGCCTCTTCCTTCTCATCTTAAATATGCTTTTTTAGATGATACCGAGCAATATCCAGTCATTGTTAACGCTAAACTTGATGATGATCAGGTGACTGCTCTGTTAGTTGTGCTTAAGAAAAACAGGAAAGCTATGGGTTATTCTTTGGATGACATCAAGGGTATTAATCCCAATATTTGTATGCACAAGATTGAGCTGGAGGAAGATCACAAGCCTTGCAGACAGGGTCAGCGCCGACTGAACCAAAAGATGCAAGATGTTGTGATGGCTGAGGTAATGAAGCTGCTTGACGCAGGTATTATCTATTCCGTTGTTCATTCTAAGCGGGTGAGTCTAGTTCAGGTAGTTCCTAATAAAGGAGGGACTACTGTGGTCAAGAATGACAAAAATGAGTTAATACCTACCAGAGTAGTAACTGGCTGGCGGATGTGTATAGATTACAGACAGCTGAATGCTGCCAGCAAGAAAGATCACTTTCCCCTTCCTTTCATTGATCAAATGGTAGAAAGGTTAGATTCCCACAAGTTTTTCTGTTATCTGGATTGATATTCAGGGTTCTTTCAGATCCCTATTCATCCGGATGATCAGGCTAATACTACTTTTACTTGTCCTCAGGGCGTTTTTGCTTATTATAGGATGCCTTTTGGTTTGTGTAATGCCCCTGCTACCTTTCAAAGGTGCATGATGGGGATATTTTCAGAGTACATGGAGTCTATTATGGAAGTTTTTATGGACGACTTCAGTGTCTGTGGAAGTGATTTTTCTAACTGTCTGTCTAACCTTGATAAAGTGTTGCAGCGCTGCATTGAGGTTAATCTTGTGCTTAACTGGGAGAAGTGCCATTTCATGGTCAACGAGGAAGTTGTCATAGGGCACTTAGTTTTTGACACGGGTATAGAAGTTGACAAAGCAAAAGTGGAAGTGATTCAGCAATTACCTCCTCCTGTTAATGTTAAAGGAGTGAGGAGTTTCCTTGGTCATGCTGGCTTTTATCGCCGGTTCATCAAGGACTTTTCAAAAATTGCTAAACCACTTCCATAGCTACTGCTTAAGGACGCCCCCATTGTATTCACTGATGAGTGTCTTTCTGCTTTTAACAGGTTAAAGCAGGCTTTGATTTCGGCGCCGATTATACAGCCTCCCGACTGGGATTTGCCGTTTGAGATAATGTGTGACGCTAGTGACTATGCACTAGGAACGGTGCTAGGCCAAAGGAAAGACAAAGCTTTGAATGTAATTTACTATGTGAGCCAAACTCTGGATGAGGCTCAAGTGAAGTACACCACTACCGAGAAAGAGCTGCTAGCTGTGGTTTATGCTTTTGAAAAATTTCGTTCTTATTTGATAGGGTCAGAAGTTACTGTTTTTACTGACCATGCAGCGCTGAGACACCTTCTTGCTAAGAAGGAAGCTAAACCGCGGCTATTGAGATGGATACTCCTTCTTCAGGAATTTGATTTGCAGATAAAGGATAAGAAAGGTGCTGAGAACGTTGTAGCTGATCATTTGTCGGGACTGTCACAACAAGAGGGAGAGGATTCTTTACCTATTGATGATTCTTTTCCTGATGATTCTTTGTTTGCTGTTTTGTCTGCTATTGTTAACCAAGATCCTTGGTATGAAGATCTAGATAATTACGTTGTCAGTGGCACGCTGCCGCCTGACCTTTCTCATCAGCAGAGGAAGCGTTTTCTGTATAACGCTAAGCAGTACTTTTGGGATGATCCTTATTTGTTTAAGGAATGTGCAGACAGTCTCTACAGACAATGTATTCCGTAGTGGGAGACCAAAGTGATCTTGGAAGGCTGCCATTAATCCTCTTATGGTGGTCACCATGGTCCATCGCGTACCGTGGCTAAGGTACTTCAGTCTGGTTTCTAATGGCCTACTTTGTTTTCTGATGCTAAAGCTTTTGTTTCAGCTTGTGATGCCTGCCAACGATCAGGGAACATTTCAAAGAGACACGAGATGCCACAAAACGGTATCTTAGAGGTTGAGGTTTTCGATGTCTGGGGCATTGATTTCCAAGGACAATTCCCATCTAGTAAAGGTAACAGGTATATCTTAGTAGTTGTTGACTATGTGTCTAAGTGGGTGGAGGTAATTGCTTCACCCCATTGTGATACCAAGACCGTGATTAAGATGTTTAAAAAGATTATATTTCCCCGATTTGGTGTCCCTAGGGTCGTCATTAGTGATGGGGGAATGCACTTTAAGGAGAAGAAACTAACTTCCATTTTGTCTAAGGTTGGTGTTCAACACCGGCGTGGTTTGGGGTATCATCCCTAAACTAGTGGTCAAGTTGAGGTCTCTAATCGCGAGATTAAAGAGATCTTAGCTAAAGTAGTTTTTAAATCACGGAAGGACTGGAGTCTTAAACTGGAGGAGATATTATGGGCTTATAGGACTGCCTTTAAGACGCCGATTGGTGCATCACCTTATCGGTTAGTTTATGGGAAGTCATGTCATTTACCTGTTGAGTTAGAATGTAAAGCTTGGTGGGCAATTCGTGAACTTAACTTTGATCCTAAGTTGTGTGGTCAGAACCGTCTATTGCAGCTAGATGAACTGGAGGAGTTTAGGCTCAAGGCCTATGATAGCTCACGCATCTACAAGGAGAAGACGAAGAGATGGCACAACAAAAGGATCTTACCTCGGGAATTTCATGTCGGGCAGAAAGTGTTGCTGTTTAATGCCCGACTGCGATTATTTCCTGGCAAGCTGAAGTCCAGGTGGAGTGGCCCTTATACAGTGACAGTTGTTACTAAATTTGGGTCTGTTGAGCTAGAAGGTTCCGAGGGAAATAGGTTCAAAGTGAATGGGCAATATGTGAAGCATTACCATGAAGCAAATGATGCAGACAACTGTGTTGAAGTCTTGTACTTCGACGAGCTTGATGAGCCAGTTAGTTGAAGCCAGAAAGGTCGTGCGGGACCACTTAAACCTGCGCTTTCCGGGAGGCAACCCGGAGTGTTTTGTTATATTTTAGTTAAACTTATTTTCTTTCTTTCTTTTAGCTGTGTTTTGAACTAAGAACGCTGAACTATGCGTCTCTCGTATTTCCTATACTTCTTTTGTACGTTTTGCAGGTGTTGTAGCTCGATCGAATGGTTTTTCTACTCGATCGATTACTTTTGCTGAGAATTTTACTCGATCGAGCAACTGTTTTCCTCGATCGAAATGCTGCAAAACCGTTTCTTTCGATCGAGTAATCCATCTTCTCGATCGAGCCCTTTTGACACCCAATCTTCTCGATCGAACTATTCTGCTCTGTTCGATCGAGCAGTTACATGGTCCAGCTGCTGTTTTTTCATCCTTTGAGCTACTATGTGGCTACCAATGACCTCCCATGTTCATGGTCGGTTTGGGGAGGTCCCTCCTTACGCCGTCTTGTAAGTTTTCCGATTCCCGTTATCCTTTACTCCTTAGTTTGCATTTCTTTCCCTATTTTTGGTACAATGAGGGCATTGTACGGTTTGGTTTGGGGAGGTATGCATCCATATCAGTGTCTGCATGTTATATTGCATTTTTTTTATTGCATTTCCGTTTGTACGTTTATTCATTTTCGCATGCATCGTTGTTTTTAAGTAAAAAAAATCACGTTTATTTTGAGCCGGAACGTTTGAACTTGACGCTACAATGAGTCTTTACCCTTGGCTTGCATATTCTTAACATTCTGTTGGCATGGTAATGTGCATAATCTACGAGTTTTTGTTTCTCTCTTATCTGGACGAATAGACTTGACTCACGTATTGGCAAGCTACATTACATTATAAGGTCAGAGCTTTTTTAAACTGGTGACATTCATGACCGGTTTCATGTAGGATGTGAGTAGTACTCACTATAAGGCATGTAACATCAATTTGCATAAGCATGAATCTAGTCTTCTTAATACCTGTATGCATTCGGTCTATGGATGGTGACACATGTTAGGAGAGGCAGTTCCCTTTATTTCATTCTACCCATGAGCCTCACATAGCCAAATTGCCTTCTTTGTCCTGTTTAACTACAATCTATAATTATGCCTACCCTAGCCGAGCTAGTAATTAGTAGTTATTGGGAATGTTTCATTGCTGTTTGGTTATATATCTAATTTGAATAAGTTGGTGGATATGTTGAAGGGAATGAAGGAGAAAAATGAAAGAGTATTGGAATGAAAAAAAAAAATTCGAAAAAAAAAGGTTGAAAAAGAAATATGAAAAAGAGAGAAAAAAAATCTTATGCGGAAAAATGAAAAGTTGTATAGATGATTTTTACTCCCATGTCTTATTTGTATCTTATGGGGAGTTGACAAGTTTATGGTGTATTGTGAGTTTAGTGCATCCAATTTGCACTGTTTTGTATTGATATATATTGAGTATGAAGTTGGGATGCAGTTTCAAAATTTGGATCCGTTGTTTCTAGTCTGGCTATTCACTCCACATTTCCAAATTCATTTTAGCCCCTTCTAACCCATTACCTCACTTACCCAAATTTAAGTCCTCGGCATGTGTCTTGGTCATCAGTTGGTGGGAATGCATATGTACGGTCGTAGAGATTCTATTCATGTTAAACTGCATGCATGCTCTTATAGGTTGAGTTAGGTGAGTGTCTTTACTTCTTTCTATCTTTCACTTATATACTCACCCTGTGCTTAATTCGAGTGATGAGCGACACGTGAGAGTCCGATATCTATGAGTCTTGCAAGGTCGACGGTTCAGTAAGTTGGAGACATTGATTTAATTCGTTTGCACTTATCACTTGCCACTTTGTTAGTTGTTGCATTAAACTAGTTTTGGTGGATGATTCGTATTTGATAAGTTGGTCCTGTTCCACTATCTATTCTTAGTTGCATTCATAGTTTGCTTGGGGACAAGCAAAGGTTTGGTTTGGGGAGATTTGATGCGTGTATTTTATATAAGGTTTTTACCTCATTTTTACACGCATTTCTGTACTATTTATGTAGCATCTAGCTACAAATACCCCCGAATAGTCTACTTTGGTTTGTCTTGTGTAAATTGCAGGTACGGACCAGAAAGAAGATAAACTGAGCCTAAAGTTGCCTCATTTGCATGCATTTGTGGAGAATAAGGAATTGGAGCTTGGAATCTATCACTTAAAAGATGCGTGATATGACCTCGAAAGGTGTCAAGGAATCCTACGTGCTAATATAGCTTGATCGACCACTTATTAGTCGATCGAATGCTTTATCCATTGAAGATTCACTCGATTGAGTTGTTCTGAGGCTCGATCGATGGGGCTGAAACAAGAAGTACTCGATCGAATGGTTTTTCTGTTCGATCGAGAGGGATTGCTGGTCATGTCCTCGATCGAGTGGTTTCGTTCCACTCGATCGAGAGGTTTCATCTTGTACGTGTGTTTTTGCCTTATCTCGTGTTGGGCTTTGTAATTAGTTTTAAACTAGGTTAAGTAGGACGTGTTACGACTTCTTCATCATCTCTTAGACTATGATACTCTCTCTTCCTCTCTACTCTCTCAGACTACTACTCTTGAATTATTGCTTAGATCGAATCTTGTAATCGGTACCTCTTTCTTTTATCTTAATCTTAATCTTTTGCTTCTCTTTAATTCTTTCTCTCTTATATGTTTTTGTTATCATTAATATCTCATTACTTGCTACCATGTTTAATTCTCCATGCTTGTGTATGATTGTTGCTATCACAATAATAATGCATAGCTAATTTCTATTGCTAAGACTTAGGGAATCCATGATTATGAAGGAATTGTAAATCGAATTATTAGGTTTAATGCTAGTGTAGTTTATGTTGTTAATCGCTACATTTAATTGTTTCTGCCTAATTATGTCGACGCAATTAGTCATTACATTAAACCGCAGTAAACCTTGACCTAGATCGGAAGATTGGAAAGGGTGAGACTTGTAGCGAACATTAGGGCACATAGTGAGGGCGGAAGCTAAGCTATCTGTGCTTTAGGGCGAATTGAGACCGGAAGGAGATATTCACTGCCCCTTTGACCATACTTGCATTGACCCGAGACTTAGATTGCATGACTGAAGAATCATGGTGAACCGACTGTCTTAGCTGTTTTCTCTCTATTCGCTTAACCTTTATTCCTTTGTTTTTCCTCTCAATCTTGATCTCTTTTAGACTAGAACAAATAATTAAAACTCCCAGAACTATTACCTAGACGGACTTAATTAAGTTGACATTTTTCCATCTCCCTGTGGAGATCGACCCTACTTGCTGCTAACTTCTGTTAGTTGTATCTAGGTATTTATTTTTGGTACCTGACGACGGTATCATCTACACTAAGCCCCACTCATCGCAATGAGCAAACAACTCATGTTCCTTAATGTGCACATCCCCTCTTATGGTGGGTCCCATAAGGGCGAATGAAGGGCATGAAGCCACTCCCGCAAGTGACTCCACTCAGCCGAGGACGCACCTCACCAACATAATCAATCCACCACAACTCCAATAATTAAGAATAAAATTCAACAACAATAGTTATCATGCCAATTAAATCACAATCATCACATCTTAAATTAATTATGCACTCAACTGAGTAGAGAAACCTTAACTTAACACAGATCCGATTACGAGTCAATAAGAAGAAGCAAGAAATGATCTTCTACAAATTCTCCACCTAACAACAATTATAACAATCCAATCAAAACATGCAATAATCCCTTTTTCCCCAAATTCTAATATTAAGATAAAACCCTAAAAGACAAAACTAACAAAAGGTATAAGACTAGTGGCTTACCGACGCAACCGACGCTAGAGAGAGATGAACAAAGACTCATGAACAATCCAAGGTCTTGGGAGAGATTAGAGATGATTAGAGTACGTAGAAATGTTTTAGGTTTTGGTAAAAAGTGAAAAGTGAAATTGTTAAACATAATTTATAACTTTAATCATCCTTAACCAACCGCGAAAATAATTCGCGTCAAACCAGATACTCGGTCGAGTACTGAGAGTATTAGGCCGAGTACCCCATACTCAGCCGAGTATGGTAATACTCGGCCGAGTGTTTCTGGACAGTAGCCTGACCAGAAAACACACGACGCATTACTCGGCCGAGTTTGCCCTATTTGGCCGAGTAACAGAACTCAGAAAAACGTGGTATAACATGACCTTTCACCCAAGCGTCGTGACGTCTAAATTTTCCAAGCTTTGTCTATAATTCATTCATCACATTGATATCCTCTCAAAATATGTATGATTACTATGAACATATATAGCATCCGACTAAAACACCTAATAGTCTAATATTATAAGAATTATTTACTTACAAGTTTCGTCTTAATCAATCTATAACCACCTCGGGAACTGTAAAAAAATGGTCTTTTTCTTTGAAATGTTTGCCTTGTTCCTCTCACTCATAACCTTCATCAAATAAATTGTATCGAAAAACGTAAGCTTGACCAAACACTAAACTAAGTTTACTTCTTACTTATTAAGTTACCTTAAACTTATCAGACTGCTTATAAGTGATATAGCTATCCCAATGTGTGGACATGGGCCACCTGCGATGCCCAGCCGATCTGTGGGCATGGTAGCATTCTGAAAGCCATGCTCGGTGGCGTGAAAATGCTTTCGACCGGATCGTTTAAGATCGCTCGCTTTCGTCTTGGCAAGGGTCTCGAAAAGATGCAAGAGATGTTCAGAATCGCCACCAAGCATTTGTGAGATGCTTGGAACCCGTTCGAATCCACTTTATACCTATATCAACCAAGGCAAAAAAGCGGTGGTTGACATAGGTACTAAAGATAAGAAGTCTTCCCTCTTTAGCGTCCTATCTCTAGAATGACTCTCGTTTGCCCTGGATAAGGTCGTCCACTTTCCAAAGTTTCTGAGTAACAGGTGAAGTTACGTATTAGGAAGCCCTTTAATCAAACACCCAATACCGCCCGCGGTAGCGGCCTCTACTGATCGATCTTGGTTGGTTAAATGCAAAATTTGATAAAACGGGTAAATGCATGAATGCGCATCCACAAGTTTGAACCTAACATGTGAGCTTTCTATGTCGGTTGTTTATCCAAATATCAAGTAATTGATGTCAAGTTTGATTTTATGTTGATTTGCATGCAAGACGGAAATTAAACATCCATTTACCGAGTTAGGTTTATGGTGCATAACGTGATCCATTTGTCTTAGTAAGGTGTTTTGCAAATACGATGTAAAAGGGGCAGATTTGTCATCTCATCCGTCCTGTATTTGGGTTAACCGAAGTCGGGATCGTCCTAGACATGTGCTGGAAAGGAAACAGGGTCTGCATCAGGCAGCCTATTGAGGCGCGAGCCATCAGGCGATGCAAACAGGCCTGTCCTGGTTTGAAAATTGGAAAATGATTGGCCTGTTTAGGCGCGAGCCAGCAGACTGTCCAAGGGACGTCTTCTGACTAATAAAATGTTTGTAAAATGGTTTGAAAAGAGGGTGTTTGAACCCGTCCTGATTTTAAAAGGTCGTTTAGACAGTTTTCGTGTCAATATGAAGAACGAGACTTGAATAATCATCATTGTTTTGACAATATTCGATGTCGGGTTCAGTTTTACAAGCTTGACATGAATAGTTTTGAAAATGGTTATGAACTAATTTTTGTAAGTTTATTTGTTTGTAATTAGTCAATGTTCATCATCGTACTCAGGTTAAAAACCGACATGGTATGTGAAACCAAGGATGATTTTGTATTTATGACTAATGTGTTGGTTTTGAAATGTAAAGAAATGAAAATAAAAGATTTTAAAATACCTTTTAAAATGTGATTTACCAAATATTATCACCAAAACACGGATTAAACCGTCATGGTATGAGGAACCAAGGGTGAAATGTTTCATGGTTAAAAGTTTATCATGAAAAATAATTTGAAATATTTGAAATGGTAAAAACCGATTACAAATAAGAAATGAAATAAAAAAGGAAAGATGAGACCAAACACGGTTGGATTAAAGCCTAAGAGGGCATTGAGGCGCGAGCCTCTCTGCTATGCAAGCAGCCCCTGCCTCCGGCCAAAATCCGGTTTTGGCTCATGTAACCAATATTTGAATCATGTTGTGCATGTTTTAGCATGTTATAGTTATAAAACAGATGAAAAACATGAAAGAAGAGGATTTTTTACACCCTCATACTTACATGCTAGGCTTGAGACAAAAAAACGACGAAAGTGTATCAACTTGTTTGGTCGGAAAACTCGGTTAAAAACTGTTTTAGCAACGTAAAATAGTGTTTTGTTTAGTTTAGTGATGGTGTAGTTGGTCGAGATGGTTGGTCAAGTGATTTAATGCACGAGGACGGCACCAAACAATGTGTAAGGCTTGTATTTTCGAACGGTAGGTCGAAAATACGTGTCGGTTTGTGACTTAAGAAGTCGAGTCGAGAATTTTAAAGGAGAAATGAGGGGGCGGACACTCGCGTACCTTCAAATGGTGGCATTTGAGGGGTATTTATAGAAAAATGGGTGGTTGTGTGCGTTTTGAGCGACATGGCCGTATGGGCTACTCAAAGAGGCGCGAGCCATTTCGCGGGTCTTCGAGCTGTCTTGTCACTATCACGTAATTGAAATCATGATTTGTTCTATCCTAGGTTTTGGATGTCATGATTTGTACTTGACCATCAAGCATTCCGGTAATTCTTAACAAGGAAGTTTTGAGAAGTTTTTTTTTGTGTTTGACTCTGTTTGACTCGTTGTTGGAGTCGGTATTTGAATTTTTGAGTCGGTTTTTGGTCCGGTGACGGTTTTGACTCTAGTTAATGTCATTACGACCCTGCCGTTATGCGTTAAACACTCCAGACACTTTTGCAAAGTTTTGAAATGTTTTGTTTTCGAATTCATTTTAAGTTTTCCGACGTATAGTTATACAAAACTGTCGATTAAACGCTGCGATTCCTAAGCATGTTGTAGTCTGATAATCATCAGGTGTTTGTTGGAGAGTCAATAGATAATGGGTTTCTACAGAGCCCCCACTTTGACTGAGGCTTGGACAGCGCGAAAGTCAAAGTATAGCCCCCAGGTCAATCGAAGATTACAACCTGGCGATCGAAGCGACTTCGAGGTGGCTCCAAAGAGTTCGGGCCAAGGACCTGCCGTCGGGAAGGGCGACACCAAGGCGACTTGATGATACGAGTCAAGGACCTATCGTCGGGAACAGTTTTGAGTCTGTCGATTGTCCGTGCGGGTTTTTTAAAGTCCGTTAGACTACGTATAAAGGCTCGCCAGTGTGGACGCGGCCCCACGGGGTCGCTTGGGAAAATAAGCGTTTGCATTTGTGGAGTCGCCATCAATTTATTGTGGGAAATTGGAAACCGTTCGAATACTTCGCGTCATGTCAAGACACAAAGTAATGACATAGACACTAAGAACTCGTTACCCTTAGCATTCTATGTCCAGAATGACTCTCGTGGATGCCAATGAACACGGATGTTCACAGAGATCTGGAGTAAGGGGTGAGGGTTCGTATTAGGAAGCTCTTTTGATCGAACACCTAATCCCGCCCGCCTCGGTAGCGGCCTCTACTAATGATTAGGGAAAATCATTTATACTTGATATGTTGTCGATTATATGCATGCAATGCAACATCCACAGATTAATCCTAGCATGTGAGAATTAACTAAGTCGGTGAACACGTAATTTAGCATACATTAAGTCGAAGTAGGATTTAAGGTTGATTACATGTGAAAACATACAAAAAAACGATAATAAAGAATACGATAAAAAAATAAAATAATTGAAATTACAATAATTACATTGGTTTAATTGACTTACGTCGAAAATATATTTAAAACGGATAATTTTAGAAAAGGAAGGAAAAATAAATTAAAGAACAGATTAGCGGTGATAATACGAATAATAGTTGATTAATACGTAAATTAATAAGCTAGGTCAAAGCAACAACGAAAGTTCAGAGACAGAACTCAACCCGGAACAGGCGCAACAGAGCTGCGTCCCTTGGAAGAGGCACAATGGTCACTGCGTCTGTTCCTGAGGTGAGTTCTGGCTGTGAAGCCGAAACTGCCAATTGTTAATATTCGTTGGTGAATTAATGCTCAATGAATATTATTTGACTCGGATAGAAGTGATTTAACATGTTATTTACATATGAATGGGTGATAAAAACAGTAAAAGACGGACTCAAATTAATTAGAACGAATTAAGGACTAATTACAAGATTAATTATGAATTAAATTTATTAAAACTAACTAATTAGGTTTAATTAATGTTAAACTACTGATGATGGTGACGATAAACAAATGAAAAATATACAAAAGTGAATTCCAGAGACTTGATATGGATGAATCGAGTCTCTAAAACCCGGATTTGATTTTAATAACGAAAACCCGCAAACATTAGTTATATGGGATTTAAGTCGGAAATTAAAAGGATGATAAATAACATGAATTAGGTATTGAAATTATCATGCAGATGAAATAAGAAATAAACAAGAAAAGAGCGAAATAAAATAGACGAATCAACAGAGGACGAAGGAAGCAGAAGGAAAGCAGGAACTACGGTAGCCTCAGGACGAGGCGCAGCAGATGCTGTGTTCCTTCTCGACATCTATCTCCCGTTAATCCGTAAAAAGGTTTGAATAAAAGGTTTTATAAATCGGTTTAAACATGCTTTCAACGTAAATCTTACAATCATTAATACAATAATAAAATACAATAATAAAAGATGGGATTTACACCCTCAGACTTACATGTTTGACGAAACGAGATTAACTAAATTAACGTTTAGTGATTGCTCGACTCGAATGTACGACGAAAGTGCCCTCGTAAGAGGAATTAAACTAAATTGATTAAGTTGATTGAGTGGAGTTGGTCAAATTGGTCGGTCATGCAAAATGAGGCTGGTACTCAGAAGGATCCGAGCTTGCGTGGTCGAAAGTTCAAGCACGTAGACGCCAATAAGAAAAGAGAACGGTCTTAGAATGCAAAAGGGAGAAGAGAAGGGCGGACACTCGCGTGAGAAATATGAGGAACGAAGGCTCCTATTTATACTAATCACACGGAGGAATTAGGGTTTCGGTAAAACTTTGGAAGTTAATCTCGAAAAGATCTTAAAATACGCAGAAAGGAGATGGGGAAGAGGCGCAGCAACCACTGGGCTCTTGGAAGAGGCGCAGCAGGTGTTGCGTCCTTTCCCCAAGAGTTTCCTCCTGCAGAAGAAAGATTTTCCGCGTTTCTTTTATGGAATTACGATTGATCTCAATTTTCTTATTATTTAAAATATAATTTCGGAAAATACTTTGCCAAAAGATTAAAAGATTGAAATATGGAATATAAATATCTGGAACGTTCCAGAATATTCTGACTCGGCATTTTAAACGGTTATTAGAAAATGAAGGCGATTTTTGACCCGGACTCCAAATGTACTCTAATTACTGTCAAAACGACCGTAACGACGCGTAGATGACAACCATGGGGTAGACACAAGTATTTGAGCTATCACATGACGATAACCTTACGAATTGTCATAAATCGTTCTGTGTACCAAACATGCGGCCCAATCATCACCGGGTGGTTTGCGGGAGGTGCAGAAATGAGGTATCTACAGAGCCCCCACTTTGAATGAGGCTTGGACAAGGCGAAAGTCAAAGTATAGCCATCAGGTGAATCGAAGATTACAACTTGATGACTATGGTGACGCGAGGCGGCTCAAGGGGTCTGAGCCAAGGACCTTTCGTCGGGAACATTTTAGAGTCTGTCGACTATCGGGGAGGGTTGTTTAAAGTCCATTAGACTACGTAAGGAGGCTCGCCAGCCATAAGAAGAGATCATACCCGAGACTTCTTTTTCTTTGAGGGGAAACAAAACACAATATTGAAGGGGTAGCAGGACGTCGGTAGGAACTGCTGGGTGGAATCTGCTTGCGCCGGTCTCAAGCGAACTTCGGCAAAAATTGAGGTTGAATCTCCATGTCTCGAGAGGAACAATCGGCTGTCATGAACTCTCGCCGGGGGATCATAATTGAGATGTGTCAGAACACCTGTCAGAGAACATTCGCTCGTTGTGGCAAGCGAAGTCTTGTTAAAGTACTGCGATAATTCACAGTCTACTCGAAAATACGGGTCCGGACGAGGAATAAACATCAAACGGACCAAATATACGATATTTGTTGTTGAGGAAGAGGCGCACCAAAGATGGCCCCACAAATAACGAACTTTTAATGAACTTTTGAAAATTGAATTTGAGGGAAGCTGAGGAAGAGGCGCAGCGCCCGCTGCGTCCTTTCCTGGGTTTATCTCTGTCCGAGTAAAAACTCGACAGAACCGCATTTTATTTCATAATAACAAAACACAATTTCTTCAAACCTCACTCAAATTCCAACCATTTTCCGTCAAAATTTGACCAAATACTTGCATTTGCCATGACTAGCCGAGGTATGCGTCTTATTTTTGCATTAAACTTCCGTATTCGCCTTAATTTGATCTGACAAATTTAAGGTTTTCGACCCGAATTGTCGAAAATTTGGGGCTTTTCCTCCAAATAATCTTGCCTTGTAAAATTGACTTTAGAAATAGATAATTGGTAGTATAAGGATCATAACCATGTGTTCATTTTGAATTTTCATCGAGTATTGAGCATTTGAGTGAAATTGTGACGGTTTCATAGCTGAGTCGTAAAATGCTTCGAAAATAGCCTTAGGATTGCCCATTTGTGATGAAACTTGATATTTGGAATCCTTGTGTGATGGTTAAACTTCCTATCATTTCGGATTTTTGATTTGTGACGGCTTTTTCAGGACACTCTCTAGGGCATAATCGGCGTTATAACGAAATGCTGTCGAAACATCGACTTAAACCCATGACCAGGCTTGAACTTAGACTTGACTTGACCCATATTACCACATGAGCAGTCGGGTTTCGGGAGAAATAGCCAAAAGTGGCGAGAAAAGAGCGATTTTGGAGCTTTTGAAAGCTTGAAAATCCCTTAACTAAGGCTCGCCGTCACTTGACGCGGCCTAATTCACTTTAATTTTCCAGGTGATAAGGCTTCTACATCAGGGAGAGCTCCCATGGACGTGGATACTTGTTTCGACCATTCTCTTACGTTCGAGGAGGCGTTAGAGGAGGCTTTTGCTGCGGTGACGGCCGAGGAGGAGGTCGCCGAGGAGGAGGCTGCTGAGGAGGAGGCCTCGAGGCGGGCCAACGTCGGACGAGGTGGTCGTCAGCGGATAGGAGCACCCGAGTGGGCTGAGAGGTGGGATGGCCGACATCTCATCTGAACAGCGGAGAGTCACATGTCTTATAGGACGGTGAAGAGCTTGGTAAATCTCGAATACATCATTCTCTTGCTTACCTTCTTTTGTCATTCATTTGGCATTCCTTTTCTCTTTTATTCGAGCTAAAGATAGCTTTGCGTTGAATCAAAATAGGAGGCCGGGAACATGAGGTCCTTTTCCGGCTACACGACGATGATGGAGGCTTACGAGAGACTGTCGGCGGAGGAGCAGACCATCATCGAGCTGGGAGCTTTTGGGGCCTTGGTGCGAGCGTGGAGGGAGATCAAGGGGAGGAAGATTCAGGGTAACCTTTGCCTCATTCGAGCCTTTCTTGATCGGTTTTGGGACACGACCTCGACCTTTCACATGCCTTTCGGCGAGGTTGGGGTCACGTTGGAGGACTACGACATGATTTCTGGTTTGTCGTGTGGGACAGAGGCTGTGGTGTGGCCATCGATGGCCATGGGGTGGACTCGGCGGAGGCCAGGAGGCTGATCGACTAGAACCTGGCGGCGAGCACTGTTGTGGTTCCCGGGTTAGTGCCGAGTACTTACGTCAGGGATTACTTTGCTGGCAAGGTCCTGACAGTGGTGATGATCGATGGGAGGGAGGAGGCCCCACCTCCTTGCACTGCGGACCAGAGAGCTCGTGTGTGGCTCTGGTAGTTCTTGTCTTCACTCTACCTTCAAGACAAGAGGGAGAGGCTGTCGACGAAGCTTCTTCCTTTTCTTTCTGACTTGAGTGACCTGGGTCGTTGGAACTGGGTCACTCTTGGCTTTGCGGTCCTCACCCGCTATATGAGGGCCATGGTTCGTTCGGAGCTGGTGGAGAAGGGGACTTCTCCTGCTACTGTTGGCCCTGGACTGCAGCTGGAGATATGAACCTTCATTTCGTATTATGAAAGATCATTTCTCTTCCTTGTCGAATCGTGAAATATCGTCATTGATTATCTTATTTTGCAGGCGTGGGTGTACTCCTACTTTCCGGGCTTCGCACCCAAGAGGACGGAGCCGGGGGCGAGAGCTTCTCCCGTTGTGAGGGATTGGGTGATGTGTCGTAGGAAGAGCCAGCGTTCTTCTTATGATGTCTGTCGACGGGGCGTGAATGCCCTGCAGCTGGCTGGCGTGAGTACTTCTTAATCACTTCCCTTTATTTGCTTACTCATCACTTTTTCGAAGCGATCATAAGAATGACCTCTTGTTTGCTTTGTCTTAATGGGTGCCTAGGCCCTGGGCGGACTACGCTGACGTCCCTCCTTTCGTGGCCGAGGTCCTTTGATGTGATCATTATTTGCGCACATTTAGTCCCCTAATTGAGCCTATTTTGCATACTATTATAGCATTTCATGGCCATTTTATCCATCAAAACCTTCCTATTTGCTTTTCTATCGCATTTCATATGTTTTGTAGAAAAGGAGATAATAAGGCGGAAATTCCCGTCTTTCGTGCATATTTGGAAGCTTATTGATGATATTAGATGGACTAGTATGAAGAGGAGGCAAGAATGATGACCAAAGATGTAGGAATAAAGTGTATATAGAAGGATCAAAGGGTTAAAAGTAAGAATGACGAGAGGGAAGGCATTATAAGAAGAAATCACTCAAAAACCAAACCAAGGGTTGCTCCTTTGGCTCTGAAAGTATGCTAGATGGAACGGCGTCGGAAAAACAAGTGATCTAGGCTTTTGAATCACTCCAATAGGAGTCCGGATGAGGAAATAACGTCCGTTTTACAATCCGAGCTCAAGATACAGCTCAACCCGCTCGGGTCAAATTCAACCCGCTCGGGTTGAAGCCCAGGACGCCCATATTTCGCCCAAATCCGCCCGGATTGCATCTTCAGAATCCGAGCGGATTCGCCCAAATCCGCCCGGATTGCATCTTCAGAATCCGCCCGGATTCTCTTGAATCCGCTCGGATTCCATCGCCAGAATCCGCCCGTCCCGACCTTAATCCGCTCGGATTCCTTCACAGCATGATTTCGTCTTCTCCAAGCTTCAAAGAAAGACTCCCTTCCTCCGAAAAATACCGGAGTCTCCCTGCTCAAATCTCAAAAGTGTAATTACTAGTTTAACCCTTAGTTAACCCTAATGCATCCACCTAATTTCCACTATAAATACCCCATTTGTAATAATCCTTTGACACAAGTTTTTAGAGTAGAAAATCCTTCTTTAGATTAGATTAGGAGTAGATTAGAATAGATTACTCTTTAATCTTTCACAAATTACACATTAATCTCTCTTTAATTATTGTTCAAGTTTATTATTCAAGTTTATTATTGGGTAATTGAAGATTATTGGGTTATTATTGGGAGATTGACAACCTTCCATCAATCATCAAGTTTCTTCTATTATTCTTTGCATTATTATTTGGATCACCTCAAGTTTGGTATAATTCCTTTACTCTTTAATCTTTATTGTTCATTTCTTCATTCTATTATCATGTTTATACTTGTTGTGATGATTGACACCATTAATGACATGTTTCCCATGATGATGAGTGAGTAGTCTCTAGCTAGGATTAGTGGGTAATTGGGGGAAACAAACATGGGATTGATTCATGCTTAATCTAATATGTTCACATGATTAAATTGCTTGCTTGTTGTGATGTCAACTTTATGCACATGTTGTGTTTGATGAAATGCTAAGCCTATGAATCCTTGCATTTACAACCATCTCTTATCTACTCAACTTGACTTGTAAGATATAAACCAACTCGAGTCTTGTTAGACCATGCATAGAAGTTGATTAGGAGGAAAGTAAGTCGACTTGTAGGTGTTGTACAATCTAATCGATTCGGCTCCGGGACCCAACCCTTCCTAAGAACCGTAAGATATAACCCAACTCGGTTCCTCCACAACATTAATCGCTTGCAACCTTGTAAACATGTTTGTATGATCAACACCATGAATCCCCTATGACCCCATGATATCCTAGCACTTTTAACCATTTGTTTACATCCTTCCTTTTATTGTTTGTTTTATTATATTGCTTGCATTAGTTTAGACACAACTACAAACCTAACCAAATTGTGACACTAGCATAAATTGAGATAGATAGACTTAGAACCCAAAGCACACCGTCACATGGATCGACCTCGACTTACCGCTAACTAGTTGTATGTTGAGTATTATAAATGTGTTTGATTGGATGACCCGACGACATCGTCCACATCATCCTTCGACCTAGGAGCTTGAGTTGGTTGCTGTTGAGGACGTCGATGGGTCCAGTGTGGTACTTGGGCGATCGTTTGACTCGGCAGTGCTCTCGAGATATCTTCACGGTCCCCATCGATCCACCTCGGATGATGTTTAGGGAGCTTTCCGATGCTGAGAGGGAGGCTGACCTGGCAGACCTCGGCGGCGACGCTCTCCTTCTTCCTGACGAGGACTACTCTGTGTTCACTCACCGGAGGTTGGCATACTGGCCGGTCGTGGTAAGTACTTCACTTTTCCTTCCGAGTTGATTTGAAAGCATGATGAATGATCATCGATTACAAAAACCATTTGGATTTTGCAGGAGGTTGAGGCGGTTGGCGTCGAGCCCCCAGCGTACTCCGAGACCCTCGAGTACACTGACGCGGCGGGGATGACGACGATCTCCGAGCTTCGCGACTTTGGCGAGGCGGTGACAGATGCTGGCCTGGACGAGTGGCAGTATTTGATTCGGAGGGTGAGTTCCCAACTTAGCTTCTGTATAAGAATACATCTGTCCATTTTTGTCCATTTGTTGAGAATATTATTTTATTGAAATGCTGGTGGCGCCATCTCGATTCGTGGCTTTGTGGAGGGTAGCCAACCGGCTATGGGCTACTGCCATCGAGGCACTTGCTGGTTGTCGAGGACATAAGCCATTCCTTTGTCATTTGCAGAGGGAGCGCGACCTGGAGCATGAGCTAGCGCAGTCCCAGGAGGAGACGGCTCGCCAGTTGAGGGAGTTAGAGGTCCGCGACGCCGAGATTGTCGCTCTCGAGGCGAGAGTTGCTGAGCTGGGCGGGGACCAGTAGTAGTTGTTTTTGTTTTTTGTTGCTTCTGTTTGGCTGTACCGCATACATTTTGTACATTTTAGGACTTTCATTTTGGACTTTTGGACTTTGTTTCGGGCACGAGCTCCCAGTATGATGTATATATGACCTTTTTATTGTATATATGGCGGCCTGAGTGCCTTTTCTGCTGGGTTGTCTTGTTTGTACCTGCAGGTTAGCTTTGAACAAGTTTGATAGATGACGGTTTACACCGTCATACTGCCGAAATTTGCACATAAAACACATATTTGTACACATGGCCTAAATCAGCGCAAAAGGCGCAAAAGAGAAGACCAGAAAATGCAAAAAAAATTGCCGAAAATGACCGGACGGTAGGGAGGGCTACCCCCTAAAAAAACGAAAAAAGAAACATATAGGTTTGAAATGAAAAGTGAAACGAGAGTGAAATGATTCCCCCAAAAAGAAAGTAAAAAGAAATGGGTAAGTGTGCTTGTTTGACGAAAATGCCGATTTCGCCTCGAAAAGTGTGCCCGCAAGATTAGGAAACTCGAAACATGGTAATTCGACGGAATTACCATAAATAATAACCTATACGAATAGGAAATTATGTTGAAGGAATTAGGAAAGATCCAGCGCGAAAAAATTACAGAAACACTCTCTGAGGAAGAGGCGCAACATGAGCTGCGACCCTTCGAAGAGGCGCAGCACTTCCCCAGCTTGTCTGTTCTGACAGATTTTAGGAAACAGCTTTTAGTATAAATATAGACGTCGATGGAGTTTTTATTCACATAATTCGTCCGTCTTTCTTTCGTCTACTACATAAAAACTCTCCAATTAAAATTTTATACAACATGGATGCTTTGGAAAACCGTCTCAAAGAATGGACAAACGAATTTCCAAATGTCGAGAAGCATGATATGGGTGCTTTTAATTTGGGGTCAATTTTGAGCATGAAATTGGCGAAGGTTGTGAAACCGTTCTTGGATGCTTGTCTCGATTATTGGGACCCTAATTACCACGTGTTTGCCTTCCCTGGAGGTGATATCTGTCCTTTTCCTGAAGAAATCGCTGCAATTGGCGGATGGGACCCAGAACATATGCATGCCATACCTTCTAGCTCTCAAGGTTACAAAAACAAGTTTAGAGACCTGCTTAGACTAACTAAAGCTGAGGTTGACCGTCTTGTGACCTCAAAAGGAGTCCGAATGCTTGATTTCATTGGTCGATTTATAAACAGAGCTGACCCTTCGATCTCTAATGTTGCGAGGCGTAGGAAATTCGGGTTTTGCCTATTGCATGGCTATGTCCTCTAAGGACATGTTAATGAGGAGATGAGTGGTGATCCTCGTTATCCGAGCTTGATTGAGAAAATGGAGCTGTGCAGGAGCCCAGCTTGTCTGTGTTTAGGAGAGATCCTATTGGGATTGGATAACAGGAAATGCAACCGTGAGCTCCCTTACTTAGGAAGTCCTATCATTATGCAGGTAAAAAGTGCAACCCTTTTTTTTCTTTTCTTTTTCTTCTTTTTTTTTTTCGTTCGTTTTTTTTTTTTTTTTTTTTTTTGTGTTTGGATATTTATTTCCTGCTTTGGTAGGTCTGGCTCATGGAGCGTCTAGACCGCGAGAGAGACCGTTGGTGATTAGGTCTGAGATAGCGCAGGAGTGCCCGACTCGTGGTCGAGATAAGAAGTATGACAAAAATGACAAAGGCAAGGGGAAGATAGAGGAACAGCCTAAGTCGTAGTATTATTTATTATTATTATTATTATTTGTAATAAAATGGTGGGGTTTTAGAATCATAGCCTATTTATTTTATATTATGTGGCGTACTATTATTATTTATGGAGGGAAATGAATAAAAGATTAATTAGTTATGAAACCGTTGTGATTTTCTTTTATTATTCTTGTCGAATTCCAAATGCACATGCAAATGCCCTTTTATTTACATTTAAAATAATGGATTGTATCCTGTGAAGGATTGCCTACTGTTGGGCCCAGAATTATCTTGCCTGACCTGACATAGGTCAGGCAGTAACCAAAACCAAATTCCAAGCAAAGGACACCTGAAACCAGGCATTTATCAATTATGGTTAGGCACCAAACAGGAGTTGATGTAAAGCAGGCAATAGCTAACCAACAACCCGAAAGGAGAACACGTCAGGTATAAAACAAACGTTGAACGAGCATGGCATGCAACAACCAAGCAGTTTATATATGCTCCCTACAAACAAGGAAGACCAATTCAGAAGGAAAAGATATGGAGAATAGTCAAAAGCAACGGCTAGATAAATGGCAACCACCTCTGGGTAAATAGGGCACAAGCCCTATTTACCAGGAAACCCTACACGGCAGAAAAGGGACTTGGAAAACGAGTATAAATGCAAGAGAAGACAAAATCAAAAAGGACACTGAACACACACTCTTACTCCCACTTAAATTTTTGTATTCTTAAGCAATATAATTTAGCCTGTCACGCCTTATATACCAATACTCTGTCATGCTGTCAAAAATCATAGTAAGAATCACTCATGGCTTGGTGCCCGTGGTTTTTTCCCTTATTCCTAGGGTTTTTCCACGTATAAAATCTTTGTGTCCTTATTTATTATTTGTACTTTTATTTAACAGTACTAGTCAGGCGAGTTGTTTGAGTTAGATCACCCTACATGAAAATCCCTGGCAGGAAGTTCTTATTCAGTAAAATCCCTGTCAAAACAATTGGCGCCCACCGTGGGGCATCTAGCTCAAAAATAATCAAAACCCATAACCAAAACACCACAAAAAACTTGAGAAATGGTAGGAGATAGCATTAAGCAACAACTGCTGCCGCAAAACAATAATTGTTGGAAATGGAACAGTTGAAACAAAAAATGGCCCAAGCTGAAGCAGAAGTTGCAAAATTGAAAGAATCAGAATCCAGCCTGAAACTAAAGTTGGGAGAAAAAGCTTCAGGATCAAAATTGAAAGTTCAGCCTGGCACACCATTCTCCTTAATCATCAGGAACATAGATTTCTCCAATCTTGGCACTCCTACTCCACCAAAGTCCAAAACAGGAGAAGAAACAGACTCAGAAGAATTCCAAAATGAAGAAACCTCACCAGATCAGACCAACACAGCCATCATGATGGATATGCTCCAGGAAATCCAAAAACTCCATGAAAGATTTGAGAAGATTCCTGGAGTTCCTACCCCAATTGAAGAAGGAAATCCAGAGAGTTATGCTGATTCACCCTTTGTGGATGAAATAGCAAAAATAGACCTGCCAAAGAAATTTGTGGTTCCTTCAATAAGAATCTATGATGGGACCATAAATCCACAAAATCATGTTGCCTACTACAAGCAAAGGATGCTGGCAGCATCAATTCCCAGTGAACTACGCCAAGTCTGCATGTGTAAAGGATTTGGAACAACCCCGAACGGACCCGCCCGCAATGGTACATAAACCTCGCCAAATGGAAGCATCAAGTCCTTTGTCGACCTGGTCAATTCTTTCAATCATCGGTTTGCCAGCGGAAAGCAGAAAACTAGAAAAGAGATCCAAAGACCTATACGAGATTAAACAAAAGCCTGGAGAATCAATCTGATCCTACATGACAAGATTCAACAAAGAAAAAGTTTCAATCCCCGGATGTGATGTTGGAACAAAAGTGGAAGCTTTCAGCAAGGGTTACCCCTGGACAGTGACTTCTATGACGCAATGACCATGAAGCCCTGTCATACCTTTGAAGATGTCCAGGCATTAGCCATAGGCTATATCAGTGGAAGAAGACAAAGGCTACAAGGCGGATAATGCCGACAATTCGAGATATGACAAAGTCAACGAAAAACTTCTAACCACATAGGAAGCAGTTCCAGGCCATCCCCTTACACAAGACCCGACAGATCAGAAGTCAACTATACACACGAACAACGAGGTAACTCCTATACTTATCCTCCAATCCAAGAATATAACTTCTCTGTTGACATTGCAGGATTGATCAAGAGATGATACGTTCTTTTTATATAGTCTTTTTAGCCTATTTCAGCACGTATTTCTATGCATTTTTATACTTTTTTTATGGTATTTTGCCCCGAATTGGCTACTTTGGTTCGTTTTGTCCATTTTGTAGAAATGAACGCGAAAGTACTGGAATCGTGCTCTTTTTCGCCCTTTTTGCATGCATTTAGAGGAGACGGGATTTTCCAGAGTGAGATACTACGTTTGGAAGCGTCATGGAACGGATTACGAGGCATTTAGGTGAGGACTCGAGCTGATTTGAAGTCAAAGTACTCGATTGAGTAGTTTCACCACTCGATCGAGTGGTTTTCACGTCCCAGGATAGTCGATCGAGTGGTTTTCCACTCGATCCTTAGCTTGCAGAAAGACCAGTCACTCGATCGAGTAACAATCTACTCGATCGAGTAGATTTACTGAGGTGTTTGCTCGATCGAGTGGTTTTAATCCACTCGATCGAGTGGTTTTGCTGTTATGGGCTTTAACTAGCCCGTGTTATGTTTTAATTCCGCAAAACTTATTTACTCTTCCTATTTAAACCTACATTAGCTAGGTTATTAGTATCAGATTTACTTACTACTTAGTTTTTTTATCAAACTTGACTGCGAAAACCATTCTTCTTCATTGTAACCTTATTCTTGGGATTGCTTTTGCTCGGATTTTGTTCTTTACGCCGAAATTCGCTTGATTGTAATTACGTTCTCTTCTCTTTATAATAATTAATCTTTGTTGCTTTAATTCTTCGTTTCGTTGCATTTATTCTTCTGCCCTAATTTCTCTTTTATGCAATTTTATTGTTATTTCATAATGTTTATTGTTGGGAATTTATCTGCTGTTAGTTTAATTAGCGACATGAGTAGCTAAACCCCTTTCAGGTTGGGATTAGGGGATCTCCGGTAGGAAAGTGACGATGTAGTAGATGAAACAGATGAATTAATTACAAGACTCTGTCATCATAGCAATTTAATTGTATTTATTCGACTTAGTTGAGTGCACGCTTCTGATTTAACCTTTAATCTGGCTAAAATTAATCCTAGATCGAAAGATTGGACTAAATAGGCCTGCTATGAACAGTAGACTACCCTGATGAGAATGAAAGTTAAGTTAGCGGTATTTTAGGATAGAAAGTGGACCGAAAGGACCTTTCAACATCCGTCTTACATTAATTCGTCTGAGTCATTTACAGCTGAGTCACTGGACTACCATGGTGAACCGAAATCCTGACATGTCCCTCTCTATCTGATAGTTTAAACCCTTTTCCTACCCTTACTGCTCTTAACCTTTATTTCTCTTTCCTTTAATTCTCGTAGTTTAGATAACAATTCAAACAACCTCCCCCATTTGTGACCAAATAGACGGACTTCTACAAATATCTTGCCTCCCTGTGGAGATCAACCTGACTTCCCTAGCTATATAGTTAGTTTAGTTAGTTTATTTTTGATAGGTACACGACAGACGTGTCAAATTTTGGCGTCGTTGCCGGGGAGGCAATTGCCTTATTTTTTTTCGTTCCGTTTATTTTATCCGTCTCAGGGAATTTTTATTCCTTGAGGCCATTCTTATTATTTTCTTTCAGTGTTGTTTATGCCCAGGTCAGACAGGGTTTAATTAGTTTCAGCTGATTCAGAGCCAGAGAGATTATTCAGGCATAGACTCCATCTGCAAAGAAAATCACGAAAGGAAGACTTGAGTACTTTCGAGCAAGAGCTACATCACTCTCTTTTCGAAGACAGTCCGATTTCTACAGTAAAGATGCCTAAGCTTTCCAGTCATTCAGTGCCTAAAGCATCCTCTATTCTGAAGGGTTTCAATCTCCAGACTGATGATGGGAATACATTCGACATCCGTCCTTCTTATATCAATCTGGTGGAGAGAAATATTTATAAAGGTGTGGCAGGTGAGGATCCGAGGAAGCATATGGAGACCTTTACCGATTACTGTTCTACTATCCGCGCCACTAAGGGGGTAACTCAGGACAAGATTAAGGAAGTTCTATTTCCTTTCTCTTTAGCTGATTCAGCCAGGGAGTGGCTGACTGACTTGGAATGCACGGCTGTTGGGGTTACAGATTGGGAGTCTCTTGCTCTTGCATTTTACAAGAGATACTTCCCTCCACAACGCACAAATCTGCTGAGGGCCAAGATTACTAGTTTCAGACAGGCTCCCGATGAAAGTTTTTATGAGGCATGGTCGCGATTCAAGAAGTTGGTGAGGTCTATCCCTCACCAAGGTTTTGACCCATGGTTTCTAGCTAATCAGTTCTACAATGGGTTGTATGACGATCAAAGAGCCATACTCGATGCGACATCTAGTGGAAGATTCCAGGAGAATACAGATGACGATAAGCGATGGTCTCTTATTGAAGAAATGGCTAATCACAGTGCTGAGTATGGTAACCCGAGGGACGAGATTAGAACAGTTCATGCAGTTGATAAGCAGGTTTTGGCTCAGCTGGAGACCATGAATGCTAGATTTGACAAGTTGGAGTTACAAGCTGCTGGGGAGCCTCAGACGGTCCATGTTCTTACTAGAGGAGAGGCCGTTTCTTGTGAGAGATGTGGGAGTAATGATGGCCACACTGCTGTTGGCTGTCTTGTAGAGAAGGAACAAGTCCTTGCCTTTCAGCAATATAGGCAGGGGGGAGGTTCCTATTACAATAATCAAGGGGCAGTCCATCCCAATTTGAGGTGGACTAGTCAAAATGTGCTTAATCCTACTCCTCCTCCGCACCAGCAGCAACCTTATGTCCCCCCACATAAGAATCAACAAGGCTTTCAAAAGCCTCCTTCCTTTGCTCCTGCTAACCATGGTGCATCCTCTTCCGGTGGGGTGAGTGAAATTGGTGAGCTTAAGTCTATGTTGCAAGCTTTTACAAAGCAATTTCAGCTGAGTGATCAACAGAAAGATGCGTCCATAAAGGCACTTGAAACTCAAGTTGCCCAACTAGCCATGAATCAATCCTCAAGAAAGCAGGGTCAATTACCGACTCAAAATGAGAAGAATCCACACGAGACGGTAAACTTGATAAATCTGAGAAGCGGTCGTTCTTATGAGGGACCGGAAATACAAAAATCAGACCCGAGGAGAGCTGTAACTGATGATGAACAGTGTTCTGGCGAAGAAAGTGAGCTCTCGGCAAAGCAAGTGCTCGATCGACTGGTTTCAGGTGGTCGATCGAGCTGATTTGGGCAGGAAAATGCTCGATCGAGTGGTTTTTCCACTCGCTCAAGTGAATAGGAAGAGCAGACTGGTCGATCGAGTAGTTTTTCTACTCGATCGAGTGAAGAGCAAAATGGAGTTGCTCGATCGAGTGAAAATTTCACTCGATCGAGTGATATTATTGAAGATTCTACTCGATCGAATGGGTATATTGGTCGATCGAGTAGTCTTGATGATGGGAAGCTTATTCGAGAGCCTGCCAGTGCTCGTTTAAGCGATAAATCACCGGAAAGACCTCGTTCGAGAGGTAAGAAGCGTCCAAAGGATACAGAACTTGCTCCGGAAGATACATTGGAAGAGAGAAACAAGGGACTCGAGATACCTATCACGGTTCCCTTCCCGAGGCGGTTGCAGAATACTATGGCCAATCAACAATTCGGCAAATTTGTCGAACTTCTGAAAAGCTTGGAAGTCACTGTGCCGTTCACTGAAATGCTGACAAAGGTACCCTCTTATCTTAAGTTTATGAAGGAAATTTTATAACGTAAGAGGAGTATTAGTGATAGTGAGACCGTAGCTTTGACTGAGGTGGGGTCAACCCTATTTCAAAATAAGTTACCTCCTAAGCAGTCAGACCCGGGTAGTTTTTCAATTCCGTGTCATATCGGTAACTATTTGATTGATAATGCGCTATGCGATTTAGGCGCTAGCGTAAGTGTCTTACCGCTGTCTCTGGCTAAGAGACTTGGTTTGACAAAGTTGAGTTGCACTAACATGACAGTCCAGATGGCCGACCGTAGTATATCACGGCCACTAGGTATAGTAGAGGACGTACCTGTGAGGATCGGGAGATTCTTTATTCCCGTTGATTTCGTTGTCTTAGACATCCCCGAAGATGCACACACCCCTATTATTTTAGGGAGACCATTTTTGTCTACTGCTCGTGCAGTTATAGACGTCGGGGGAAAGACTTTGACCTTTCAGGTAGGGGACGAGGAGCTGATTTTTCATCAGTCTAAGTCCCGGAGGGCTCCCATGCAAGCTTAACCTTGCAATGCTCTCTCTTCTATTGATCCTATTATTGACACTCCAGATGAAATTTTGGAGTATTGTGCTGCAATTGTTACCCCTCCGCCTCAGACTGAGAGCAAAAGGGAGGAAAGTTCGTCTGTTTTCCTTGCTGCAGGTACAGATGAAAGCAATGGAAGAGCTGTCAAAGGGTGTGGTGCAATCACTGTCAATCAAATTGGAAGTAAGGATGCTAAAGATGGTGATAGAGGAGCAAGGACGAGGAAAGTTCGTGCTTATGTGGATGTGAACTACTCCCCTCCTACTGTTTCAAATGAATATTCAAGCTCATGGAAGTTGAGGAGGACAGTCAACGTTGCTGAGACGACGTCCTCCAGTCAGGAGCCCTTCAAGGGGCTACTGAATTGCATTGGGAATTAAACGGAGAAATGCCCCGTGTAACACTTTGTAATAAATAATTTTTGATTTTCCGTTGAATTTGTTTTATTGCGTTTAATTAGGAATATTAGCTTTTAGACAGTTTCTAGCGTAGATTTAAGACTATAGACTATTCCTATGCGTATTTGGCATTTTGGGATATTTTTGCACGTGTTTTTATGCAGGTTTGGGGAAGTTTTACGCATTCCAAGGAAGAAATGACGAAATTAAAGAGCTTACGCGAGAAAAGAGCTCGATCGAGTACTTTTTGAACTCGATCGAGTGAAAATACGGTCGATCGAGCACTTTATGTGGGGTAATATCCGTATAAGACCCTTTAAATTTAGGACTATAACGTAAATTTAACATGTGAAATATGGTCATAAACGAAATACAACAATAAAACGATAAAGATAAAGAATCAACCTCGGGTCCTTTGATGCACGGCGTAAAGAACAGAAATCAACAGAGATTTCCTCCTAATTGTTGCACCCAAGACCGTCAGAGACTATGCCCTTGTGCTAGAAATGCTTTCTAATTGACTTGCAATATTGAGAAAGCTATTGTGAGGTTTTACTGATGTGAGATCTAGGAATTTGAGAAAAGTTGCACCAAACCCTAATTGTTTTTCACTAATGATGATTAGGTTACAAAAGAGAGGAGGGCTCCCTTTTGTTCCCTTGGTTCGGCCGAGAGCTTTACATGGGGAATGTGGGCTTTCCACTTTCTCTAATTTTTAACTCATGGTACGACCCGAAATCCGCTAAATGTATATGACACGGTTTCATTATAAACTGTCATCGGTTATCGGATATTAAAGCATCAACTAATAAGACGGATTAGTTGAATTATTAATACATGTCCGACAAAGACAATATTGTATAATTATATTCAATATACATTAATCAAATATAAATCGCTTATATTTAATTTTACGAATTAACTGGTTAATTCGCCTTAGCCCATTTTATTTAATCCGTATTAAATAAAATATCTCAACATCACATTTTGACTAATTACTAGTCAAATAACTCGGACTAACTGGTTAGTCAAAATTGGCATCTACATGACTGTATTTTCATACCGTCACATCTCTCAAACGTATCCTATAGGTGTGACTTTTAGGGACCAGTTGATCACCGCCATCTGTATGACAATAACGTCAAACTTATCTAGCAAGCCAACCGTTATTGATAAACGTGGATCAACTGATAATAATACCAAAAGTATGCCCTTTGATCCTTTTAGAGATTTATAAGTCCTTGCACTAACTGTTTAGGACACCAGCCCCAACAAGCTCCCACTTGTCCGTACAAGTGTATGTGCAATGACGTTATCCGCACTAACTGGAGGACACAAGCTCCAACAAACTCCCACTTGTCCGTACAAGTGTATGTGCGATAACCGATTCTCATATTCATTTAAAATTTCTCCCACTCAATGTAAAACAATTTGCAGATCCGGATCCGCAAAGGTCGTATTTTACAATCGATCTGGATCAAGAGTGGTTTCCCCGACTAGAGAGTAACTTAACTGATAAAACGAATCCGTATCCGAGCATGGCCATGCATTTCAGTTACAGCTCCTCGAGTGGCCCTGAGAAATATCGAGTACCTGATAAAGGCTGAATATTTCCTTCAACTCGAACTCCTTCCGATCTAAGCACAAAGATGAAATGACCTGAAAAAATCTACTTGGCCCCCTGTTACGGATGACCGTGAGAAAGAAACCAAAGTCACCCAAAATCCGCCTTAGTCTCAAGAGACAATCGATAGTCAAAAGAATCGACTCTTAGGATCACCATGGAGGTCCTATCCACGACCGGCACCGAATGTTATAAAACATTTAGGACTCCACGTCGATGTCACAATTGTGTCCTACGAAATATCCGTATAAATCGCCTCGTGATTGGTCACAACCGGTTGACTTATGGCTCGTTGAACCCACCATCAACCAACGTCACAAAATAATTGCCAGAGTTATCAGCTCATGTGGGCAATTAAGGACTGAAAAATATAATGTTCGTTCAGTTCACTTTGTGGTGTTCAAAAATTGTCGTACAATTCCACATGAAAAACAAAATATAAAAATATCAAAACGATGATGTCGTATAGAGTACAAAAGGGAATGAATCTAATCCATAAAAGAGTACTACAACTTAGGAACACGTTTAATTCCCATGGAATTAACGTGCCCTTCATGCTTATCTTGTCGTAATGGTTTAGTGAGAGGATCTGCTATGTTATCATCTGTAGCAATCTTTTCTATCACTACTTCCTTTTGCTCCACGTAATCCCGGATTAGATGAGCTTTCCGTTGTACATGTCTAGACTTGTTGCTAGACTTTGGCTCCTTAGCTTGGAAGATGGCACCACTATTGTCACAATAGATGGTGATCGGGTCATTCGAACTAGGCACTATCGATAGTCCATGTAAGAATTGACGCATCCATATCGCTTCCTTTGTAGCTTCGGACGCGGCATAGTACTCGGACTCGGTCGTAGAATCTGCTGTAACAGTTTGTTTCGAACTCTTCCACTGACCGCAGCGCCATTAAGAGTAAAAACGAATCCAGGCCGAGATTTCGAGTCATTTCGATCCGTTTGGAAGCTAGCATCTGCGAATCCTTGCGCATAGCTTTTGAGGGCCTCCATAAGTCAATGCCCAATCTTTAGTCCTCCGTAGGTACTTAAGAATGTTCTTGACAGCCAGCCAATGTGATTCACCTGGATGCTGTTGGAATCGACTTGTCATACTCAATGCATATGCCACGTCCGGACGTGTGCATATCATGGCATACATGATTGATCCTATAGCCGAGGCATAAGGAATCCGTGTCATGCGCTCTTTCTCTTCCGGTGTCTCTGGTGCCTGAGACTTGCTCAAATGCACCCCTGGAGCCATAGGAAGGAACCCCTTCTTGGAGTTAGTCATGCTGAATCTCTCTAGGACTTTGTCTATGTAAGACTCCCGATCGAGAGATAGCATCCGTCGTGATCTATCTCGATAGATACGGATGCCTAGAATTCTCTCGTGCCTCTCCCAGGATCTTTCATCCGGAAATGGTTTTTCAACCATACTTTCACCGAAGTTAAGAGAGGTATGTCATTCCCAATCAGGAGTATGTCATCGACATACAATATTAAGAAGACAATCTTGCTCCCACTCGACTTGATATAAAGACATGGTTCCTTGACCGATCGAGTAAATCCATTTTCTTTAATCACTTGGTCGAAGCGATGATTCCAACTCCGAGATGCTTGCTTAAGTCCATAAATGGAACGCTTAAGCTTGCATACTTTCTTAGGATGTAAAGGATCGATGAAACCTTCGGGTTGTACCATGTACAACTCTTCCTCCAAAAAGCCGTTTAAGAAGGCGGTTTTCACATCCATTTGCCAAATTTCATAGTCATGAAAAGCGGCGATCGCTAAGATAATCCGAATGGAACGCAAAGATGACTACGGGTGCAAAAATTTCATCGTAGTGCAAACCTGGCACTTGGGTGAAACCTTTAGCAACTAGTCGTGCTTTATAGATATCTTGTTGACCTTCCACAGAATGCTTTATCTTGTAAAGCCATTTGCATTGAAGGGGACGAACCTTAGCAGGTAAGTCAACAAGATCCCACACGTTGTTCTCATACATAGAGTCCATCTCGGATTGCATGGCCTCAAGCCATAGCTTTGAGTCAGAACTAGTCATGGCACCTTTATAGGTTGCGGGCTCACTACTCGTTAAGAGTAGAACGTCATCTATGTCATGTTCCTCGACCATACCAATGTATCTGTCCGGAGGAAGAGAGACTCTTCCCGACCTCCTAGGTTCCTCAGGAATGTTAACCGCAGCCGGGATTGAAGGAACAGGTTCCTCCAATAGTTGCTCGGTACTTGGTTCTGGAATCTCCGATACCGAAGGTTCTATCACTCTTTGCATTCTCGAGAAATTCCTTCTCTAAGAATGTCGCACTAGCCGCAACAAAAACACGTTGTTCGGTTGGCGAATAAAAGTAATGACCAAGCGTTCCTTTAGGATAACCTATAAAGTACGTCTTGACCGATCGCGGGCCGAGCTTATCCTCGTGTCTCCACTTGACATAAGCCTCGCAGCCCCAAACCCGTATAAAGGACAAGTTAGGGACCGTTCCCTTCCATAGTTCATATGGAGTCTTGTCAATGACTTTAGACGGACTTGGTTAAGTATTAGAGCAAATGACGTAAGAGCATAACCCCATAATGAATCAGGTAATATCGTGTGACTCATCATGGATCGAACCATATCAAGTAGTGTTCGATTTCTCCGTTCGACACACCATTCAAATTGAGGTGTTCCAGGTGGAGTTAATCGTAAGGCAATCCCACAATCCTTTAGGTGTTGATCAAACTCGTGAGAAAGATACTCGCCACCACGATCTGAACGTAGTGTTTTAATCTTTCTACCTAATAGGTTCTGTACCCTATTTTGATATTCCTTGAATTTCTCAAAGGATTCACTTTTGTGTTTCATTAAGTAGACATAGCCATATCTACTTAAATCATCCGTGAAAGTGATGAAATACCTATAGCCTTCTCGTGCGGTGATTGACATAGGTCCACATACATCCGTGTGTATGGGTCCTAATAGGTCGCAGCCGCGCATTCCAACACCTTTGAAGGAAATCCGAGTCATCTTACCGATGAGACATGATTCACACGTGCCAAATGATTGAAAATCAAAGGCCGAGATAGCTCCATTTTTGATGAGCTGTTTTACGCGTTTCTCATTAATGTGTCCCATACGGCACTGCCATAGATACGTTTGATCTTTGTCACCAACCTTTAACTTTTTATTCATTACGTGTAATATTTCGTGGTCCGATCTAAAACATAAATTCCGTTCATGGAGACCGCCTTGCCATAAATCATATCGTGTAATGAGAAAATGCAAGTATTATTCTCTATTACAAATGAAAATCCAAGTTTGTTAAGTGCGTAAACCGAAATAATGTTTTTAGAAAGACTGGGTACATAATAGCAATCATATAATGACAACTCAAATCCGCTAGGAAGCTGGATCACATATGTCCCCTTTGAGACGGCAGCCACTCGTGCTCCATTCCCGACACGCAGTCCACCTCACCCTTTACGAGGGGTTCGATGTTTCGAGCCCCGCACATGATTACACAGATGAGAACCACAACCAATATCAAGTACCCAAGTTCCGTAACTTGCGTGGTTAATCTCAATCATATGAATAAAAGTAGAAGAGAGAGAAGACATACCAACAAGTTTAACACAACCTGCCTTTAAGTCCTCATGATAAACAAGACATGTACGCCTCCAATGCCCAGTCTTGTGGCAATGATGGCACTCCATGTTTTCATTCTTGCTCTTTGTCGCGCCCGATGAGGTGCTCGACTCACCAGGCCCACTCTTACCCGAACCCGACTTCTTGAACTTCGCCTTACCTCTCCGTTAGGTCCGCTTTAGCTTTGCCCTTGCCCTTGCCTTTGTTTGACACAACGAGAACATGTTTGTTTCATGCTCCCACCGAACTTCATGTCCTTCTCGGTCTGTACGAGGAGGGAGTGCAGTTCATGGGGAGTTTTCTTCAAATCATTCATATAGTAATTCGCTCTAAATTGCGAAAAACCATCGTGGAGTGAGTGAAGCATGCGGTCGATAACAATGTTCTCGCGATCTTACAATCAAAGGTCTCCGACTTCTCGACATTCTCAATCATGCTTTGAGAATGTGTGGGCTAACCGGTTGGCCCTTTTTCGAGTCTCGCATCAAAGAAGCGAGTGGTATGCTCATAGGTCACGATTCTCGGTGCTTTCGAGAATTCCTTGGTGAGCGTGGTGAAAATCTTGTTCGCACCATGGGCTATGAAGCGTTTCTGCAAATTGGGTTCCATTGCAAAAATGAGTACGTTTTTAATCGCACCCGCTTCCATACGTAAATCATTAAACTTGGTGATTTCAAAGACTCTAGCCGTGGGACCTGGGTTTGCCGAGATGGGCTCTAATAGATATTTGAGCTTCCCGTCAGCCAGCGGCAAAGATTCCGTAATGCCGCCTCCCGATCCGCGAAGTTTGATCCATCATTCTTCGATCAGTAGACTGATTCATCCGATTCATGAAGATCCGGCCGGACTCACGGTCCAATGTGGCACTTGGCATTGGGTTATCTGTAGAACCAGCCATTTGTTTTTAGCGATTTAAAAGTTCGTGATCTACACGGAAAAGAAAGAAAAACAAAAACGAAATAAGCAACTCATCGAGGTGATTTAAGTCTATTTAAAAATACATTTTAATGTGTAGACTTGCACACTTGCATAATTGATCTCCCTCAAGAATGATACAAGTGATCCCAAGACTCAATTTCTGTAAATTGATAAGCCAACTGTTTAGCTAATTCTTCCGGAAGAACTCTTGGTCGATAGATTTCCGTAAATCCTATCTATAGTCCACCATAGTCACAGGATCGTACGAGTGACCATAGTGTTGAGATAAAATAGGTCAATCGGTTCCAACTTACCCGACGTAGAAGGGGTCATATTATGCCTACCGACGAAGAAGGGACTCATTGGAGTTTGACCTATAAAGGCCGTTCTCAATTTTGGTTTATACGAGGAAGATCCCATCAACTTAATTATAATTCATTTTAAGTGAACGAATAACTAGCGTTTGCGTGAATGAATTAATTTAGGTGATGGCTTAGCATAGATCGTGTGACATGAGAATGTCAAAGAAAACTAACTCGTGACCTCTATATGTGTCAGTTTTCATGCAATAATTAGGTGGTTTGGTTTTTAGGCGGAATATGATGCATATTATCGTTACGAAAAAATAAATAAAAGAATGCAATACGTAAATAAAAATTCCTAGTGTGGCCTATCCTAATAAAAAGAACATAAAACAACTTTGGAATCCACCGTTGGACCCGAGAAGCTTGTCTTGATGTTCCATCTTGATCCATGTAGCGGGAGTGAGCATCCGGTCTCCATCTTTGGTCTTCTCAAAAATTACAATTTAAAATTACAAATATAAACCTATTTACATTCTAATTAAAACTGTAATTACAAGTGAAAAATCCAAAACGGAGATACGAGATCTCAAAATACAACCAAGACCGTGTTCCATCATTACGGTAACACGTTCTACTAAGGCCACACTAAGTTACAACTGATTGTAAAAATAAATACGTAATAAAAAGGCATTCAAAAGCATTCAAAATTAACGATAAATAAATGCATCAACTAAAAACAAATTCATTCGTGACATAATTCCATAATTATGTTAAATTTATCCAAACCACCTTTTAATGATTAAAATTCATGTGATAAAACCGCTTCTATCAATTTAATTTTAATCTAATACAGTCCGTTACTTTAAATACGCTTTAAAATAACTTAATGGTACGTGTGTGAACCGTTTCACAATCATAGCGAGTGTACAATATCCGTATAAAGTACATATTAAGGCCAAAAGAAAATTTAAAGCAAAAAGAATAAATTTTCAAAGCTGCCAAAACAAAATCCCTCGATCCAGGGACATAAGTGCTCGATCGAGGAACAAAAGGGCTCGATCGACTGAACTGCAAGTCGATCGAGAGGATGGCCAAACAGAAAGTGCTCGATCGACTAAACTGGTGGTCGATCGAGTACTTTTATCAGCAAATCTGCTCGATCGAGTACGAGGACTTCTCGATCGAGCAGTAGGGTTTTAAAAAGGGTCGATCGAGTACAACAAGGACTCGATCGAGTAAAAACAAGACAGAAAAACCTCTCGATCGATTTAAAAACTTGCTCGATCGAGTACAAAATTTCTGGAAATGCAAAACCCTCGTGAAACATTTTGTCAAAACAAAACTTATTGCAATTATGATCAAAACCTTGTAAAATTAAATCAACAAATTGCAAAACATTAACATATTGCTATAATGATCGTGTAAAATAACAATATGCAACGGACAATAACCGTATCAGCCGTGTAAACACAAGACACGGTTTTAAAACCGCAACAGCCAAAATAAAAAAAAATTCTGCCGTGAGAATTACTCCTGCCGCACGGTTTTTTAGACAAAACAAAAATCGTTTCAAAATCGTTTGATGAAAAATCACAATGATAATTTACGTGGCCTCGCTCTGATACCACTTGTGGGGTAATATCCGTATAAGACCCTTTAAATTTAGGACTATAATGTAAATTTAACATGTGAAATATGGTCATAAACGAAATACAACAATAAAACGATAAAGATAAAGAATCAACCTCGGGTCCTTTGATGCACGGCGTAAAGAACAGTAATCAACAGAGATTTCCTCCTAATTGTTGCACCCAAGACCGTCAGAGACTATGCCCTTGTGCTAGAAATGCTTTCTAATTGACTTGCAATATTGAGAAAGCTATTGTGAGGTTTTACAGATGTGAGATCTAGGAATTTCAGAGAAAGTTGCACTGAAACCCTAATTGTTTTTCACTAATGATGATTAGGTTACAAAAGAGAGGAGGGCTCCCTTTTGTTCCCTTGGTTCGGCCGAGAGCTTTACATGGGGAAAGTGGGCTTTCCACTTTCTCTAATTTCTAACTCATGGTACGACCCGAAATCCGCTAAATGTATATGACACGGTTTCATTATAAACTGTCATCGGTTATCGGATATTAAAGCATCAACTAATAAGACGGATTAGTTGAATTATTAATACATGTCCGACAAAGACAATATTGTATAATTATATTCAATATACATTAATCAAATATAAATCGCTTATATTTAATTTTACGAATTAACTGGTTAATTCGCCTTAGCACATTTTATTTAATCCGTATTAAATAAAATATCTCAACATCACATTTTGACTAATTACTAGTCAAATAACTCCTGACTAACTCGGTTAGTCAAAATTGGCATCTACATGACCGTATTTTCATACCGTCACATCTCTCAAACGTATCCTCTAGGTGTGACTTTTAGGGACCAGTTGATCACCGCCATCTGTATGACAATAACGTCAAACTTATCTAGCAAGCCAATCGTTATTGATAAACGTGGATCAACTGATAATAATACCAAAAGTATGCCCTTTGATCCTTTTAGAGATTTATAAGTCCTTGCACTAACTGTTTAGGACACCAGCCCCAACACTTTATCCCGTCGATCGAGTAAAGAAATAAGTGGGACTTCTCGATCGAGTAGAATTCTACTCGATCGAGCAACTGGATCATCAAAAGCCCTCGATCGAGTAGTTTAAAACCACTCGATCGAGTGTAATTGCAAAGGGACGCAGGGAGTTTTACTTTAAACTTCTTATTTTTAGTTTCTTTTTCATTTGTCCCTAATTTTTCGTCTAAACACCCCTAATTGCGAAAAAAACTCCCCCAAATCCCCAATTTTTCTTGCCCAATCTCCAAATCCGCCACCTACAATCTCTTGCTAGCCAATTAATCTCTCATAGCCCCTTATTTTCCCCTTGATTGGTGTCCATTTACACGGCTTTAAAGAAGGGTTAGGGTTTGCGGTTTTTAGCTCGAAAAATCGCCTCTTTTGCTTGTTTATTTGAGGATTAATTGCATTTGTAGGATTTCTATCATCAAGTAAGTGTTTTCTACACCCTCTTTGCATTTTCATTTCGGTTATTTGGAATTTTATGAGGTAAAATTGAAATTAGGGTTCGAAAATCCATTGTTAGTCGAATTTTTCGACTTTAATTGTGTTTATTGCCCTTGTTTTTCTTGCTTGATGATCAACCCCAATTCCTCGCTGTTTGTGGCATCTCTTTTTCGAATTTTCCATGATTTTTGCAATATGGGTTCAGGACAGTCGAAAATTTCGACTGTCATTTTGGTTATTGGTGCTGTAATTTGTCTAATTGGCCTCCTTGTTGCTTAATTGCTGCTGTTTTAGACTGTTATCACACCCCTGTCGATGCTTAACATGCTTCAAATTCGAATTCTGTGCGAAATTTTTGCGATTAGGGCTGCCTAAGTCGAATTTTCGACTGACAGACGGGTTCATATGCTTCTTTGACTTACTTAACCTCAGTTGACGCTTACATGCTGTTGTTGTTGACTGTTATGCCCGCCTTATCGCCATTTACATGATGCTATTCAAATTTGTTTGAGGAATTGTTGGGATTTATGTGCTGTAGGTCGAAAATTTTCGACTGGTAGGGGAGTTTTTCTGGTTTAACATGCTGATTTCCTGCTGTTTTAGCCACTGCTAGCCATTGCTCTCTTATCATATCCCCTGCCCCTTGTTACAGGATGGAGTCTAGTTCTCTACCTTCTACCAGCTCCACTTCTAGCCCGTCTTTGTCTGAGACAAGGCCCTAACCGCTGCCACTTTGTCTCCACTTTAGTGACTACCGCAGCCCCCGTGTTCCTACTTTCACTGCGGGCACGTTTTTGCTCAAATCTAGCTCTGCTGCTAGCTCAGTTCAGGCTGCCACTTCCTCTACGGTCACCACCACAGCTAGCACTGCCGCTAGTTCTTCTTCAGTGGTGGCCATAGCAGCCCCTACTCCTACACCAGCCCCTACTTTTACTCCTGTGGTGGACTCGCCAGCAGCCGCAGCTGCTTTCAGAGCAGCCCTGGTCCCTTGCTCCGTCACTGCACGGGCTACTACTTCGGGTTCCAAAGGCCGGGGTCATAGACAGTCTCGCTCTGCGCCAGCCCCAGCCACCTCTACTTCTACTGCTTCTGCTTCATCTGCTACTTCTACTTCTGGCACAGTCACAGTCCGAGGGGACACTTCCCTCGACCCTCACCCATATTATCCGCAGGTACATTTTGTTAACGCTTTACATCGTACTAAATTTTATAACCTGCTAGGCTGTGTGCATGTTCCTTCCCGTTTTCTAGAGAAAACGGCACTTGTGAGACTCGGCATTTACGAGTTGGTTTGTGACATACTGCGGGCCACGGGGATGGCCGGGCTCATCACTATGAGCGGCCGCACTTTTCTGGAGCTGAGCCTCGAGTTTCTCAGCTCCTTTACCTTTTCCTCATGGGCACACGATGCTGACCCCGATAGTTCTTCAGTGTCCTTCCGGTTGTTTAACCGGACCTTTACGATGACCTTAGGGGAGTTTGGTAGGTTACTTGGACTTACCTCTACGGGTGCGGTTGCTGCCCCTAGGACGGTCTACCGTCACCTCTGGAGAGCCCTGGCCCACACCACTTTTCAGGAGCGAAAGCTCCAACAGGTCCACCTCCCCGCCGTCCGTTGTTTTATTAGATTGATGGGGAGCACTATTTTCGGCCGAAAGGAGCCGAACAACATCACAAACACCGAGCTCTCCATCCTGGGCGGTTACTTGAACATCGACTGTGAGGGTCCCTTTGCCCTCAGCATAGCTTACTTGACCGCCCAGTACCTTCAGAGCCAGGGGAAGAAGGAGACGGGAACCATTGCCTGCGGTGGCATAGCCACCATTCTTGCCCGTTCCCTCATTCCCGTTTGGCCTCGTGACTTGCAGTACCTTCAAGGAGAGAGGCTACTGAGTCTGGATGCCATGCTTTCTCAGCATTGGCTTACCCCGGACTACCAGACATGGAAGATAGACGGCTTCCTGTCTGTAGACTTACCTTGTGAGACTCTCCCCCGTCTAGAGCCCCTTCCTACTGTTGCTAGGGGCGCCCGCCTGCCACTACTGCCTGACCTTCACCTTTCACGCCGACCACCTCCTGATGCACCCGCCGCCAAGAAGCGGCGTCTTGAGACCGGAGAGGGGTCTACACCTTCAGGGAGCACCCAGCCTTCCACGGTTGCTCCCGCTCCGACCCCTAATCCCACTACTACTGCCACTCCTACTCCAATCCCACTCCCACTGACCAGACGCAGACTCAGCCGGACCTACCAGCTACTTTTGTACCACCTCCTCCTTTTGTGGCGTCCGCGGTCCTGGACCAAGGGGGCGCCGTTTACGGTTTGTTGCTTGAGGTTGCAGCGCGTCAGGCTCGTATGGAGAGGGACTTGGCTCTATCCTTGCACCCTCTGTACGAGTACAACTTGCAGCGGCACCGACCGATCCCAGAGGGTTGGCCACACCCTTTATTCTTCCGGTAACCACCTGAGGGGTACCCGGTGTCTGAGGAGGAGGAGGACGAGGACCCGGAGGTGGCAGTGGAGAGAGCTCGTGCTGAGGAGCGGAGGAGGAGAGAGGAGGAGAGAGACCCGGAGTACACGGTGGTGGACGACGACGACGACGACGAGTAGCTACTGGTCTACTCACTTCCCCAGTTTTCTGGCTGGTTTGGGGAAGTTCGTCTTTTGTATGTATCTTCTACTCTTTATTTTTGTCTCCTTTATATTTATTGTTTTTATTTTCTTTTGGTTGTATATTCCCATTTCCCCGTATATATCTGCTGATGTATGCTGGAGGACAACAAGGGCGTTGTCCGTTTTGGTTTGGGGAGGGTATTGCATCCTTTTGAGTCTGCATTTGCATTTGTTTTTGCATTCACGTTTATTTTTCAGCTTGCATTGTTGTTTATTTCATTAAAAAAAATACAAAAATCCAAAAAAATTAGAAAATTTCAAAAAATCAAAAAAAATTCACGTTTACTTTTGCATATAGGTTGAGTCGGAACGGTAGATTTCCGTGATGATAATGCACCATAACTTGTCTTTTTACTTGAGCCTTGCACTTTATTGATAGTTATTAGCTTTGTCATACGCATAGTCTACGAGTTTCGTTCAAATATAGGTGAATTTTTAGACTTGACTTGTTGGAATATGTGTCCTCCGACAATAATGCGATCACGACTGTTGATCATGATGATCACATGTTTAAATCTCATTTTAAAGAATACAATTGGGAAGTAATATTGTTACTGTCAACTGGTCAACATATATCGGTAATGATTGGTTGACTAGAGTTTGACATTACTGTCGTGCGACGGTAGTGATCAGTTGATCCCCTAGGTCATACCTATAGGGCAACACTCTTAATTGATTATTTAATTAATCGTATAATGTTACGAGTTAATTAAATTACTTGAAAATTGACGGACGATTTTGGAAGTAAAATTTACGTATCATATTGAAATGTTATTAAATAAGATACGATCTGAGTAATTGAATCGTATCATTACTCGGATGAAATTATTGTTTAAGGAAACAATCGGAATTGAATGAATTATTATAAATACAATCTGTTGTGATTTATAAATGGTAAAATTTTTGGTACAAGTAATTATGATATTACTGAGTCGATTTTGTATGTGATGTATTTTTATTAATACGTTGATTTTTAATTTGTTAAAAATACATAACAAATTTATGTAACATGGGACATGTGACATATTGACAATTGACAAAAATAACATGGAATCCATGTTATCAAAAGTGCCGAAAATTGGAGGAGTTTTGAGCTAATATTGTGTTTGTTTAATTAATATGAAAACACAATGATTACTTACTTTAGTAGCTATGCAACCCTAGTTTGCATTGTGAAGGCAAACTAGTGCATGCATTGGCTCTATTTTTCTTCCCTCCTCTTCCTTGCCCGGTTTTTCACAAGGGAAAAACAAAGGGTTTTTCCATATATTTTTCTAATACACTACATTCATTTGTGTGCATTATTATTCATTCTTCCACTCATCTAAAATAAGAGTTTTAGAGAAAAAAATAACTTCCATCTTCCTCTCATATAAACCGAAATATTTAAGTGTTTATAAGATTTTTGGGTCAATTTTTACTAGATTAATATTGTACTAGTACTTATAATATTAATCATAATTAAGAGAAAGCTTTGGGTATTAATCCTAAGGAGAGATCCTACACTTGGATCTTGGTTCTTCCATCATAGGAAAGCACAAGAACAAAAGAAAAGGAGATTTCTTTTGTGCCCATAAAACCGAAATCACCAATGTAAGAACATGATTTCTCCTCTATTTTATCATTTGTTTGCATGCATAAAATCCATATTTAATTTTATGACAAATTAATTTATAACATATATGAGTATGTTTATGTATAAAGATCTACATTTCCTTCAATTCGTATCAGAGCCATGGTTGTTTGCATGCAAATCGGTTAAAAGTTTTTCCGAGTTATAAGAATAACATATAAAACTTGTAAAATTTGCGTTATTATGATATATCAATAAATTAATTCATGCATGTTAATATTTCTGGTCCTAAAATGTTTTAGGATATTTTGGTTAATTTTACGGATTTTTATTGTTCATAATATACAATAATGGCATTTAAATATGATTTTATGAGTAAAAATGTCATTTTCGGTCTAAAATTAGCTATACTTGGAATTTTCAGTTGATTTTTGGATATATTGTCACATATATTATTTTGAGATAACTTGTAAATTTTCATAATTTTTGGACTTGTTATGCTCGAAAAATGGATTTTTCATTATTAAATTCGGATTTAGGTGAAAAATAGGTTAATATGAGTTAAATTTCGAATCTGGTCATAGAAAATTAATATGTTGTCACATGCAATTTAACAAGATGTGTGTAAAATAATTGGCTATAAAGAAGTCTTTTTGCATGATTTATGGATTTTTGAAGAAAAATAGCATAAATAGTGACATTATTAGTGAAAAATTATTAAAACATAATCTATGACTTAGAAAAAACGTCTAATGTTGCATTTTATTATATTTTTCAGATCTAAAATTGAAAAGTTAATGAATATAATTTTTTCCGTGTTTTTATGATTATTTTAGTTAAAACCGATAAACCGCAACATTGTTTTTCCGGAAAAATTTCGAAATTTTTAACCTAAGATTTTGAACATTATGAGTGTCATGGTATTTTTCCAGAATGTTCATGAGTTTAAATTTCAAATTTCAAATTTATTTGAAATTTTGTGATTTATTTGAAGTTTATAGCTTATTTTTGTAATTTTTGGTCCATTTATGAACAATTTTATAAAATATGGGTTAATTATGGTCAAATTATTAGTGAAGACTAAATTTTGAGTCCTAAGAGGTTAGGGTAATTAACTTATGCATAAATATGAGTTTATGTATTTTTGTGATTGTAAAATGTTGAAATCACGCAAATCCGTAAAAACCGAGTAATATACGATATTGGCTAATTAAAGGCGATTTAGCATAAAATTGAGCATGTTCATACATATTATAATGCTGCATTTTTCTTTATGATTGTCATAATTTTAATTTATGTAATTTTGAATTATGTAATTTTACTTAGTATGGCCTTAGATTTTAATTGGTATTTCCCGAAATGTATGGGAATATCGATTCGGTTGTAATTTTATTGTGATCTCGTATCACCGTTTTGTAATTTAATAGATTTATTTTATTTTAGTTACAAATGTATAATAGAAAATTATGTAATTTATTATGTAATTTTATTCATTCCGGAGTTCCCAAAGACGGATTTCTTCAAGAATGGCGATACATAAAGACGGTGTTACCTCGAGATGCGTGCCACAACCGAAGTTCAAGGGACCAATGGAGTTGGTTTCCGAATATGTAATAGTTAAATAGTTTTTCTCTTTTAGGAAAGGCCATACTAGGATTTATTTATCTTTATGCTTGCATTTTATTTTACGTCACATGCATCGCTAAATCGCCATAACTAAAACATGCATCCTTATTTTATCGAGTTTATCGACCGTGTCAATTAGAATTATCGTAGTTCACCGCTTTAGTTCACTTAAAACGTGATAGATAATAAATTGACATAACCTCTCGCTAAAAGAATTAATTGAGACATAGCCTTACCAAATAGTAGAAACCATGAAAACCTATTTCGCGAGGGAGTGCACTCGGCCCTACCGGGGTACAAACCTTGTTACGTAGGGGAAGTGGGTGATGAGTGTTTATCCACCGAGTTCATGTTAATGAGGGTTTCATCGGCCATACCGTGCCCAAGTTGATGTGGATTTGGATCATGGACACATTTATTCGAAATTTGGATTGAGCTCAACGGAAGTATTCGCGACCGTAGTTGCATGTGTTCCGGGCTATAGATAATTATTAGAGTAATTTTATCGACCAAGAGTTCTAAAAGTAGAATCGATTAAAATGTTAATCCACCGAGTTATATTGATAAAGGTTTCATCGGCCATACCGTGCCTAAGTCGATATGAATTTGGGTCTTGGAATCATTTATCTAGTTGGGTAGAGGTCACTAGAAAAATGCATAAAACTTGTTTAAATCATACTTTTTACGAGTATTATTAAAACGACATTTGTTTTACTCCTTATATTTTGTTTTGTAGACCACTTCTTTTTCATAACAAATGGCAACACCAACACCAACTCCTAACGCCACACCTCTCGCTAGTTCGTCATGGCTCCGATCCTTTATGGATCGATGTAAACTTGAAAAGAATGGGTCAAATTTCTCCGATTGGGATGCCCAACTCAAATTAGCCGCCGAAGGTGACGACAAGCTTCGTTACCTTACCGAGGCCTCTCCACCCGAACCCTCCACTAGGTCCACTGCGGCCACTAGGGAAGCATATGAGGCTTACCAAAAGGAGTCCGCCGCAATGAAAAATGTCTTGATATTTGCGATGGAGGCGGACCTCCAAAGGAGAGCCTTTAAAATGGGCAATGCTAATGAGATTTACTCCAAACTTGTGACCATGTTTTCACAAACTCCGCGGATCGTCCAATATGAGGCGGCTGCGGCATTCTTTGATCTCGACTTCAAAGAGGGCCAAAAGGTTAGCCCTCATGTGCTCAAACTATTGGAGCTTGTCGAGACCTTGAAAATTCAAAAGGTTGAAATCCCCTAAGAACTCATCGTAGATAGGATTCTACACTCCTTGTCCAAAGTCAAGGCATATGTGCAATTCCGGGTGAATTTCAACATGCAAGACAAGGACGTGTCTCTCGAAGAATTGCATAAGTTACTTGTGCAAGCCGAAAGGGACATGGGTTAAATGTGAACCCACCCAAGGATGTGCTTAACATAAGCACTAAGAGTAAGGGGAAGTTCAAGAAGAATGGGAGAAAGGGCAACAAGCAAGCTCCCACATTCACCAAAGCTAAGACTTGTGAAGCTAGCACTTCAAAGATCAAGAAGGGTCCTCTTGATAAATGCCATTATTGTAATGGTATGGGACATTGGAAAAGAAATTGTTCCAAATACCTTGGTGATATTAAGGCTGGAAAGATCACTCCTGTAGGTAAATGACTAACCTTCTTTTATGTTTCTAATTCAACTATGGTAATATGATGCAAAGTTGTGATAATGTATCTCCCTTTTTAATGTAAATAGGGCCTCCACCAAGCAAAGACAAGGGAAAGGAAAAGCAAGCATAAGAAACAATCAAGAAGCTAGGGATAGCTTTCATGGAGCTTTGCTTTTCATTGTCTTATTTTAAAGTTATGTTTTGAATTTTTAGAACTTTAAGTTTCCGTGTTCGACATGGAAAAGTATTTTGGATAATGGTTTGTATTTTGGATAATGGTGACTTGGTTTGCAACCCAAGTCACCCGTTTTATCATTTATCCTTTTATGTTCTGAAAATTCATGTTTAAATGCTTGTTCTAGGAAACATAATATTATTCACTTAAAGTGATCTAATAGACAAATATAATGACGGGTTTCATTATATGTCCACATGCTTAAGGCTTGTGTATGATCATTTATAAAGCGATTTTGAGTCTATGAACTCTCTTAAAGGAATGTCAATCAATAACTATTAGTCTATCTATGAGATAACTATAGTGTTCAAGATTATTCACTTAAAGTACACCTATAAAATCAATAACTATTAGTCTATCTATGAGATAGTTCTCCTTATACTTCAACATCATTAATTTGTGTCTCATATGCTATCTTTGAATCTATAGTGTATTTATTCTAAAGATAGAGTGGGAGAAAAATGAGGACACAACACACAAGGCGAAATAAAATTGTGTACTTGTGTAAATGAAGATCTACGCAAGAGAGAATGATTTGAATGAAGGTATATCTATTTACATAGTATACCGAATAGATGAGATCTATGGTCTCAAGTAAGTTCTATATGACTAAAGAGATCAAATGAAGTAATCGAAAGAACATATTCTTGAGATAACTAGGTGAGGACACCAAAAGAAAGTTTTGGAAGAAAAATGACTAATGTAAAGTCTTAACAAGTTTTTGACTAAGACATGAAATTTTGACCAATAGTTTCAACCTTGAGATTTACTTAAGAGCCTAAATGAATCAAAATAACATACTAGTTATGATCGAGTTGCAAAGATTGATATACCGATATCTTCAATGGCAAAAATTCTAACCACGCAAATGTCATTACTTAACCTTATTATGAAATGGTTAAACCTCCTTCCAAAAGGGTATTTTCGAAGGACGTATTCAAGATATTATTTATATTGGAATAATGACATTGCTACACATCATTATGACATGAGTGTGTTGGAGATTTAAAAATATCTTTCCGTAAGGTTAAGATGAGACCACTTCAAAATAGGTATTTTGAAAGGATGTGATGGGAACATATATGGTTTTATCCTAATAACTTGGCAATGCAATTTATATTTCAATTCTTGATTGAGAAGTCAATTTCGAAATGTGTGAAATTGAGTGGGAGTTAGGAAATTCTCATGTGAAGACATGGAATTTAGTGGGAGCTATCATCCTTTGAATGTTTACAACTCATCACTCATTAAAGAATGACGAGCTAATACCTTCTTTCATAAAAAAGCTTTTGAGTTTTCAATTATGGATGAAAATGGACTATGATGAATCCAATTACATTGAGAGGTATTGGATTTGTATTAAGATATACTCATTGTATCAACATACACATAGGTTATTCATATGAATGAAAATGGGATTACCATTAGCAATCATGGTAGTTCATTGAACCTAAGAACGGTTGGTCTCATGATCATTAGCTACTAATGTTTCCGCCATTAGAATAATCATGTACATGTCCAATTATGAATCATATGCATCAGAGCATGATGATCATTGGTAAGCCATAATAGAAACGTCGTGAATTCTCGAGTAGAATCCGATAAGCGATTTCGGTGTTTGTTAGAATGCTCTTATATGTGTCAAGAGGTTGCGCATATTAATGAAAATCCGAGCACATGTAAGGATTTATGAGAATCCTTAACCTTTCAAGCTAGAAGGAGAAATAAGAAGTTTTGGAAAGATACTTAATTGAATAAGAAGTTACTCAATACTAATCTTTCCTAACTATGCTAGGACTTATGAGAAGTGCTAGGCCAATCGTCTTGGCAAATTGTTGCAAGACTCTACAAAACATATACCTAGTGCATTGTGTGTGGATGGGGTACTTGATCAGTACAAGTTATATCATTCATCACAAATTCGGTCGTTATGTGATAATCGATAAGGAAGTTCTTTCAAGATAAAGAACCAAAACCAAGGTCGGGAACCTTGATGTGTACTTTGTAAGATTCATGCTATGAGAGAGAACATGAATGTAAAGGAAATTGCAAGTTTAAGAAGTTTGAACATATGGACACATGGCATGTTAAACTTCTATTGCAATCAATGAGTGTTTACACTTACGATATACATCACAAGGTTGTAATATGATATTGACTACCCGAGTGTGATGTCGACATTTGTCGTTTGAGTTATTATTATTAACTCACCTTGTACTTTGTTGTATCCAAACGGGTTGTGGAGACAATTGAACCCCGTTAAAGTGAACACGGATTAACATTGTATTTGCCCATAGTTACTTGTATGAGGTGACGTCTCGAAGTGACTAGAGTGTGATGCGATTGATGGCAAGTTCAAGTGCCATAGAGTCATGTGAGATGACTAGTCGATCACATAGGCAGACTGTTAGGAACATTTTGTCGGGCCTAATGACCGCTTATAGAGTTCTGGAAAATTTATATAGCCTGGTCGTGGCGAGAGCTACTATAGTATTCAAATGAGTCGATTCTTTTGACTAAAGACTATTCACCTAAGATGGCACAGTTTCAGATTAACTTTGATTTGTGTTACTACGACCTTCGTAAATGGAGTCAAATGGGCATATTTTGGGTTATGATGGTTGTGGCTAGTCGAAGGAAATGAGTGCGATAGGAATTGTCCACCCCTAGTCAGGGTTATAACAATATCTCAGGGCCACTCGAGGAGTAATGAACTGGAAATGCGTGGCCACGCTCGGAAAGTATCTATGATAGATAAGTCTGGTCAATCAATTATTCTCCAGATCGAGGAAACCACTCTCGATATGATCACTTGCAAGTACGACCTGAAAGACACCTTGCATTGAGTGGGAGATAGTAATAGGACAAGAGAATTGGTGACGCACACTTGTCGAGGACAAGTGGGAGATTGTTGGAATATGTGTCCTCCGATAATAATGCGATCACGACTGTTGATCATGATGATCACATGTCTAAATCTCATTTTAAAGAATACAATTGGGAAGTAATATTGTTACTGTCAACTGGTCAACATATATCGGTAATGATTGGCTGACTAGAGTTTGACATTACTGTCGTGCGACGGTGGTGATCAGTTGATCCCCTAGGTCATACCTATAGGGCAACACTCTTAATTGATTATTTAATTAACCGTATAATGTTACGAGTTAATTAAATTACTTGAAAATTGACGGACGATTTTGGAAGTAAAATTTACGTATCATATTGAAATGTGATTAAATAAGATACGATCTGAGTAATTGAATCGTATCATTACTCGGATGAAATTATTGTTTAAGGAAACAATCGGAATTGAATGAATTATTATAAATACAATCTGTTGTGATTTATAAATGGTAAAATTTTTGGTACAAGTAATTATGATATTACTGAGTCGATTTTGTATGTGACGTATTTTTATTAATACGTTGATTTTTAATTTGTTAAAAATACATAACAAATTTATGTAACATGGGACATGTGACATATTGACAATTGACAAAAATAACATGGAATCCATGTTATCAAAAGTGCCGAAAATTGGAGGAGTTTTGAGCTAATATTGTGTTTGTTTAATTAATATGAAAACACAATGATTACTTACTTTAGTAGCCATGCAACCCTAGTTTGCATTGTGAAGGCAAACTAGTGCATGCATTGGCTCTATTTTTCTTCCCTCCTCTTCCTTGCCCGGTTTTTCACAAGGGAAAAACAAAGGGTTTTTCCATATATTTTTCTAATACACTACATTCATTTGTGTGCATTATTATTCATTCTTCCACTCATCTAAAATAAGAGTTTTAGAGAGAAAAATAGCTTCCATCTTCCTCTCATATAAACCGAAATATTTAAGTGTTTATAAGATTTTTGGGTCAATTTTTACTAGATTAATATTGTACTAGTACTTATAATATTAATCTTAATTAAGAGAAAGCTTTGGGTATTAATCCTAAGGAGAGATCCTACACTTGGATCTTGGTTCTTCCATCATAGGAAAGCACAAGAACAAAAGAAAAGGAGATTTCTTTTGTGCCCATAAAACCGAAATCACCAATGTAAGAACATGATTTCTCCTCTATTTTATCATTTGTTTGCATGCATAAAATCCATATTTAATTTTATGACAAATTAATTTATAACATATATGAGTATGTTTATGTATAAAGATCTACATTTCCTTCATTGACCTTATAAATTGGCAAACTACTTGAAAAAATTCTGAGTTTTATAGCCTTATAACTGGTGACATTCATGACCAGTTCATTAGGAATTGAGAGTAGTACTCCTTGCAAAGCATGTTCATTATTTTTGCACTTTTATGACATTCAATTTCTCATCAAATGCACATATTTGGGTTTATGGTTGGTGTCACAAACAGGGAGGTGCTTGCAAACTTCCCTTTCCTTATATTTTTCACCCATTTAGCTCCACATTAGCCAAATTTGCCTTTTCGACCCATTAGCTACATTCCAAATTAAGCCTGCCTAGTTAAGCTAGTTAGTATGTTCTTTTGGGTATGAGTTCTCCGGTTGCATTTTGGCCCGTATTTCCGTGTTTGGAGTTGTTGGAAAATAGAGAAAAAAAAAGAAAAGAAAAAAAAAGAAAGACGTGAATCAGGAAGAAAAAGAAAAAAAATGAAAAAATGAAAAAAAATGAAAAGTTGAACGTAAACAGGAGAAAAAGAAAGAGAAGTTTGAAAAAAAGAGAATTTTTTGTTTCAGTTAGTTATTTCAGACGGTGTTTTAAAAAGGAAAGTTTGTGACCGTCTGACTCCTCCATTCTTATTCTATATTTTTTGAGGAGATTGTGTTTGAGTTTAGTGAGTTTTGTGCCAAATGAAGGGCACTTGTACTTAGTTTTTCAGTCAGTTGAGATTCAGATGGTCTCATTATGGTCCTGTTAGGAACTAGCTTGACGCTTTTACCTCCACATTTCCATAACATGTTTTGCCTTTCTCACCTGAACCTCACTATTCCCAAATTATTTGTAAGCCCTCGGCTGTGACGGACATTATTGGTTGGAGTGTGTGCATTAGTACTTGAATTGTCTTTCATTTTTTTTGCATGCATGCTATGTAGGTCGCAGTTAGGTGAGTGACTGCCTTTTCTTCTCTCATTTACATATTATTCACCCTTTGCTTCATGAGAGAAGAGTGACCACGAGAGAGTCCGATTTTGTTGGTCTTGCAAGGTCGATAGGTTGGCTATGTTTCTGAACAGCTTATAATTCGTTTGCGTATTGACTGCTTAGCTTTACCTGTTAGTTTTTGTTGCATTAAATTGGTTCAAGTAGACAAGTTAAGCTAGCTCTGAGTTATCATTTCCGTTCCATTAGTTTAGTTTTGAGTTTACTCGAGGACGAGTAGAGGTTCGATTTGGGGAGATTTGATACGTACTTTTTATATAGTCTTTTTAGCCTATTTCAGCACGTATTTCTATGCATTTTTATACTGTTTTTATGATATTTTGCCCCGAATTGGCTACTTTGGTTCGTTTTGTCCATTTTGTAGAAATGAACGCGAAAGTAGTGGAATCGTGCTCTTTTTCGCCCTTTTTGCATGCATTTAGAGGAGACGGGATTTTCCAGAGTGAGATACTACGTTTGGAAGCGTCATGGCACGGATTACGAGGCATTTAGGCGAGGACTCGAGCTGATTTGAAGTCAAAGTACTCGATCGAGCAGTTTCACCACTCGATCGAGTGGTTTTCACGTCCCAGGATGGTCGATCGAGTGGTTTTCCACTCGATCCTTAGCATGCAGAAAGACCAGTCACTCGATCGAGTAATAATCTACTCGATCGAGTAGATTTGCTGAGGTGTTTGCTCGATCAAGTGGTTTTAATCCACTCGATCGAGTGGTTTCGCTGTTTTGGGCTTTAATTAGCCCGTGTTATGTTTTAATTCCGCAAAACTTATTTACTCTTCCTATTTAAACCTACATTAGCTAGGTTATTAGTATCAGATTTACTTACTACTTAGTTTTTTTTATCAAACTTGACTGCGAAAACCATTCTTCTTCACTGTAACCTTAATCTTGGGATTGCTTTTGCTCGGATTTTGTTCTTTACGCCGGAATTCGCTTGATTGTAATTCCTTTCTCTTCTCTTTATAATAATTAATCTTTGTTGCTTTAAATCTTCGTTTCGTTGCATTTATTCTTCTGCCCTAATTTCTCTTTTATGCAATTTTATTGTTATTTCATAATGTTTATTGTTGGGAATTTATCTGCTGTTAGTTTAATTAGCGACATGAGTAGCTAAACCCCTTTCATGTTGGGATTAGGGGATATGCGGTTGGAAAGTGACGATGTAGTAGATGAAACAGATGAATTAATTACAAGACTCTGTCACCATAGCAATTTAATTGTATTTATTCGACTTAGTTGAGTGCACGCTTCTGAGTTAACCTTTAATCTGGCTAAAATTAATCCTAGATCGAAAGATTGGACTAAATAGGCCTGCTATGAACAATAGACTACTCTGATGAGAATGAAAGTTAAGTTAGCGGTATTTTAGGATAGAAAGTGGACTGAAAGGACCTTTCAACATCCGTCTTACATTAATTCGTCTGAGTCATTTACAGCTGAGTCACTGGACTACCGTGGTGAACCGAAATCCTGACATGTCCCTCTCTATCTGGAATATGAAGACAAAACACGGCAAGACAAGGTATTTATAGCCGCAAATCTAAAACGGCTAGGAAAGCAAGTGGTTTAGGTTAATCATGACTCTCCTAGGGTTTTGTGAACCTACCCTATTTTTGACAAATAGCCGTTACAAGAAGCTGAATCAAACACAAATTCTGATCCGATAAAAGATTCCTGCATAATTTTTTGCCTGGCCCAAATTTTTATCTCCTTATTCCTGACCAGACCCAATAATGGAATAAGCAGATAAGGGGCAATTGTTGGGCCCGGAATTATCCTGCCTGACCTGACATAGGCCAGGCAGTAAACAAAACCAAATTCCAAGCAAAGAACACCTGAAACCAGGCATTTATCAATTATGGTTAGGCACCAAACAGGAGTTGATGTAAGGCATGCAATAGCTAACCAGCAGCCTGAAAGGAGAACACGTCAGGTATAAAATAAACGTTGAACGAGCATGGCAGGAAACAACCAAGCAGTTTATATATGCTCCCTACAAACAAGGAAGACCAATTCAGAAGGAAAAGATATGGAGAATAGTCAAAAGCAACGGCTAGATAAATGGCAACCACCTCCGGGTAAATAAGGCACAAGCCCTATTTACCAGGAAACCCTAAACGGCAGAAAAGGGACTTGGAAAACGAGTATAAATGCAAGAAAAGACAAAATTAGAAAGGACACTGAACATACACTCTTACTCCGACTTACATTCTTGTATTCTTAAGCAATATAATTTAGCCTGTCACGCCTGATATACCAATACTCTGTCAGGCTGTCAAAGATCATAGTAACAATCACTCCTGGCGTGGTGCCCGTGGGTTTTTCCCTCATTCCCAGGGTTTTTCCACGTATAAAATCTTTGTGTCCTTATTTATTATTTGTACTTTTTTTTAACAGTACTAGTCATGCGAGTTGTTTGAGTTAGATCACCCTACATATAAATCCATGGCAGGAAATTCTTATTCAGTAAAATCCCAGTCAAAACACCTACGTATTCATTTTAAAAATGAAATCAAACCCTTGCGCGTAGTTCAAGTAAGTGTAAAAGAATAATTGTTCTAAGCAAGAGCTTGTAATGAACTAGAAAATGAGTATGAGCTTTACTTACTCCTAAAGCACCATTCAATTTATTTGATGATATGAGGATGACGAATTGTCAAAAATGCAAGAGTAAAGTGACATAAGCTTTATTTCAGCGGGGCGAGGGGCCGTTTTTTATTTTTTATTTCGTGCCACATGAGCGACACGTAGTGTCATGCAAGGCGCGTTTTTGTCCTATTCTAGGCATCATATCTTTTCAGTTGATCGAGGTTAGTTGGATTGGCAAATTCATTCCCATCTAGGTCTGTGATTCTAACCGCACCCCCGGGAGTATTGATTTGACCAAGAATGGTCCGGCCCAGTTGGGTTTGAACTTCCCTCGTGGGTCGACAGGTAAAAGAGCTCTAACCGATTTGAGGACTAAGTCTCCTTCTTTGATATTTCTAGGCTTAACCCTTTTGTTGAAGGCCCGTTTGACTCGCGCCTGATATGTTTGCACATTGTATAATGCGTGCAACCTTCGTTCACCCAAGAGGATGAGTTCTCCATATCTATCTCTCTTCCAATCAGCTTTTGGGATTTGACTTTCGAGTAGAATACGCAAGGATGGAACTTCTAGTTCCACTGGTTGCACGGCTTCCATGCCGTAAGTTAAATATAAAGGAGTGGCCCCAGTGGGCTTACTAACGGATGTGCGGTATCCCCATAAGGAATATGGTATCCTACTTGGCCAATCTCGATAATTTTCAATCATTTTCTTGAGGATTGTGATAATATTCTTGTTGGCTGTCTCTACTGCGCCATTAGTTTGTGGTCTATATGGCGAGGAATGGTGGTGTTTGATCTTGTACTTGGCTAGTAATTGTTCGGTCTCGGCCTGGAAATGTGACGCATTGTCACTGATGATCTCATGTGGGCAACCATATCGGCAGATGATATTGGTTTGTATAAACCTTGCCACGTTTTTAGCTGTGAGACTAGTGTAGGATGATGCTTCTACCCATTTGGTGAAATAATCAATTGCCACCAAAATGAAACAGTGACCTCCTGTTCCGGCTGGGGTGATCTTCCCGATGATATCGATTCCCCAACCAGAAAATGGCCAAGGAGATGTCATGGTGTTGAGTAATGACGGAGGGACATGTTGCACATTCCCGAAGATTTGGCAGTTGTGGCAATGTCACATATTTGATGCAATCAGAGTCCATTGTGGTCCAGTAATATCCCAAACGCGTGATTTTTTTTCCATCATTGGTCCACTCATGTGAGGGCCACATTCTCCATCATGGACTTCTTTCATTACTTTATGTGCCTGTGAATGATCAAGGCAACGCAAAACTACACCAAGAGGTGTTCTTTTATACAATTCTCCTTGCATGACGACGTATTGGGAGGCTAGTAAGCGTATAGCACGTTGTCCCTTTTTATCCATATCTGGTGGATAAGTACAGAATTGCTTGAAGTTCAGAATTGCTTGGTACCAAGGCTCTTCTGGGTTTTCTTCTTCATCTGTGATGAGGTGCACATAGGCTGGTTCTGACCGTCGTTCGATGCATAAAGGCATTTCTACCATATCATCTGGCATATTAATCAAAGATGCGAGTTTTGCAAGAGCGTCTGCTGTTCAGTTATAAATTACCGCAAGTGAACGGTGTCTGTTGTAGCACTTACGGGTCGATCTTAGGGAAGTGAAGGTTGAGTACTAGTCGATTTATGATTTGATTTATCTACGTCAAAAAAATATTTGTGTATGTGCGAGGTATGACAGAATAAAAATAACATATAATAATTGGATAATAAAATTAATTCAATAATAAAAAGCTCTAGGACAACGGTATCACCATTAACATAGATTGATCAATATAGACTATTGGAAGGAACAACATATTTAATTGTGTACTTAAGTGAGACTAATTTTCTGGTTTTAATTCTGAAAACTAAAACCAATACTTGTTATTCTCTCTCGAGATATAAGAAGCCTTCCTATAGTGAAATAATCCTATTCTCATGGGTCTTATAACTCATATAGGAGCTTTAAGGATAAAAATTAAAATGTCTCAACTATAACTCTCACCATTCTCATAGGAGAGGTCTAATTTTGACTCGGGTTCTCTAAGTGGAAATTCAACTCTCATTGCAATCTACACTAAGTACTTATTAATTATATTTAAATCACAATATATATGCAACTCGAAAGGACTAAACTCAACTCTCATTGTAGTATTAATCAAGAGGTATGTATATAGATTATGACTAATAAATTAATACTTTAACACAACCCTGTCAAACCTAAGTACAACCATTAAATAATGTTTAGAAAATTATAACATTGACCAATCCATATTAAGGCTCCACCGAGCCCTAGACAAAAGACTACTCACGATCCATAATTATAACTAAAATAACAATTTTAATAATAGAAGATAACATATTTAAATAAATAAATAAAACAAATATAAAAGAGATAAATAGGGGAGATTAATATAGTATTAACTATGGCAATGACAAGTTGAGAACTTTGAGCTTGTCGTCAAATAATAGCATGAAAGTGTAAAAATATGAATTAAATAATTGATGTGAATAATGAGAGAATGAATAGAATTTAATATGAAACTAATTATTTTATTGCTTATTGTTATGTTCTGCCTCCCTTCAAATGTAAATTACCTTCTTTATATAGGTGATCATGTGAGTTTCTAAATTAAATAATACACGTACGTTTACATCACTAATTAATGTAAATACATTACATGTAAAATTATTCCTACAGTTTATGCTATTAGTGCTTGAAGTTTCTTCAAAATATGAATGTTTCATAAATTAAATAATTAATTTGAGATGTTTCATGTTGTATTTATCAGAATAACTCTTCACCCATGTAAATGTTAGCATGCGTTTTCCTCGTAAATCCTTCAATGTAACATCAACCAAATTGAATGTTTCATCACTTTATTTTCAATGCTTCAACTTTTGTAATTGTGCTTCTTTATTTCATGATTTGTAAAATGGCGGCCTTGTCAATATTTTATTAAATTCTTGGCTTTTCATTTTATTTTGGGCTGCTTTGTCCTTATTTTGTGGACTTGGAGGTTTTGAATCTGAGCTTGAAGTCCTTATTTATTTTGTCGTCTTTTATTCATCGCCTCGCTTAGATGTTTAGCTAATATCAGCATCAAAATAGCTCCTTCCTACAAATAATTATATAAATCGCAGTAAGATGTTCTAGGAAGGAATTTATTATTAAAATGAAATATAATGCTGAAAATATAAGTAAAATTATGGGAAATAAGTATATAAAATATAGTAAATTATACGCTTAACAAATTCCCCTATGCTAGACCTTTACTCGTCCTCGAGTAAACTCCAGAGGCATAAATAACTCATACACAACAAAAGGTCAAATTTGGCAAAAGTCAAGGGATAAAACAATAATTCAGCCAAGGTTTTCGAAAAGAAATTAAACATAAGTTCCAAAATCATTTTAATTTCGAAATAGAGTTTAAGATCACAAATTAGCTCGCAAAATCAATCACCCTAACAAATCCAACAAAATATTATGTAATGTGCCCAAGTGACCTTTCAATCTTACCACCAACCATCTAGACAAGTGACAAACCAGTGGACCCTCACTTTAGGGAATGTAAACGCGGAAAATCACTACTCTCATGTGTCCAAGTTATAAGGACACGGGTCACACATATAAAACTAAGCCTAAACTTGCCGACTACTACATGTCAAGAGGACTTTTATGGGTTGTAACGGGGCTAGGGGTTAAAGGTGTGGATTATTCTGGAAATGTGGTGTTAAGGGTAAGAGTTAGCAAAGAACTTGTCAAATCTCGGTCAGAAATATGGATACAAAAACCTCCAACAACTACTCTTCATTTGAAATATAGAACAAACACCAATTTTTTTTTTACCAAATTCCATGATTTAGAACATACACCTTTATAAATAGTAGAACTCGAACCCCATTTATTAACAACTATAACCCCTTTTTTTTCAGATTTTTTTTTTTTCATTTACATTGGTCTTTTTCAATTTTTTTTTCTTTTTCCTTTTTTTTTCTTCAAACAACCATCAACCCATTTCATATATCAGTGTTCACCAAATTACCATCAGTTACTCCTCCATGCTTCGCTTGTATCATAGCCTTACTCAAACCGAGATAAACAAACACTTCACTAATCCTTACTAGGGTAGGATAATGTACGGAAACGGCTTGTAATGTTTGGTTAACAAAGAAATAAGGCTAAAGGCTCAAAGGGGTTGCAAATAGAAAATATTAAATTCGGTACGGCTTTTTGGCTCATGTAGCTTATAAACAAATGAATGCCTCAATCATTCATGCAATCCTAATGGCAAGTACTAATCCTAAACCACTCAAGAAAGAATTAGATTGGCATGGATGTCCCAATCTTATTTGGCTATGTGATCTCACAGCTTTTGGTCACATGGTTATATTGTCACAAGTCTACTCAAACCATCTTACCGCTTTTAGTGTCACAAGAAAAGCACAAAACAAAAACTCTATCAGACTTTCAAGGGCGAAGCTGTCTTGCTTACCTCATGTGATAAAAAATGAAAAATCATTGTAAATTTGAAGATAATAACTTGATCAAATTATGCTCAACATCCACAAGACGAGCCACAAATCAATTGCATTTTGTGTGTGTTTTTTTTTCAATTTTATATTTTTTTTGTGTTTTTTTATGAAAAATAAATCAAAGAAATGTAAGCTAATTTAAAAACTTAATCAATACAATTACCCTCCCCCATGCTTAAACCAAGCATTGTCCTCAATGTATGAAATTAAAGAACATCAAATGATTAGGGAAAGGAAACGAGCTCACCAGGCATTGTCGCATGAAATTTGAGCACGAGCATGACCTGTACAATTTAGCTTGTACTGATTAGTTCTTTTTATTTATAATTTTGTTTTTTTTTTTTCAATAAAGATTCATGGGTTGCCTCCCATGTAGCGCTTGTTTAACGTCACGAGCCTGACTCCTTTGTAGATTAATTCGCAGGCGGAACAATAGAAAGCGTGAAGATTAGTTTCTCATGAATAGGTTCACTAGTAATATAGTGCTTAAGGCGCTGACCATTGACCTTGAAGCAGCCTTTAGCTTAATCAAATAATTCAACTTCTCCATATGAAAATACCTTAGTGACACGGAATGGCCCAGACCACCGAGAACGAAGCTTACCCGGAAATATTTTTAACCTAGAATTAAAAAGAAGAACTAAATCCCCTTCATGGAATTCTCGCCTTAAAATGCGCTTATCGTGCCATCTTTTAGTCTTCTCTTTATAAATACGAGCATTCTTGTAAGATTCAAGTCGAATCTCATC